>NC_091499.1:14029783-14329783 GCF_947461875.1 Haliaeetus albicilla | reverse complement strand
TTTATCTATGACTCAAATTTATGAGGAAATTATGTATGTAGACACATACATTTGCATATTTGACAAATAAATGTACTGAAAAGTCTCAGTCTGAACAGATACAGTACAGTACTTGTTTTGAAAGAAAAGTAACTTAAATTAATCTCTTAGTGAATCTGAATTCAGATTAAGCTCTTGCCAGCTGACAGCAGTTACTCACAGGTACAGTAGAGGCAGTGCAGACTTAAAGCTATGTACTGATTTCAGCTGGAAGGAATGTGACAAACTATGTTATTTTGCTGAGCCTGATTAAGCACCTAAAATCTAGCTTAATTATGCTACAGCTGGTTATATGCAAGGCACATTATATGGCAGGACAAAGAGGCTGGAATAGCATTAAAGCCCTACAATCACTGTTTCTGTCTGAGAGAGGAAAGCCTTTGCATAGGCATGCCAGAAAACAGCCTTCAAAGCACTGTCTTGTAAATCATAGCAAGGGGCAAAGCTAGGGGCAAGCTGGGGGAAGGAAGAGTGGGTTGAGACAGAGCTGCAGAAATCAGACTGAAACTGGCCCTGCAGTGCACCAGGCAGCCTTAGGAGCGTGCCATAATTTTACAGGCCCCCAGAGCACTTTTGGATACACTGAGGAGATTTTCAGCTTAGCAAATCAGGACACAAAGGTGACTTAATGGTCTCTCCGCCTGCCATGCCCTTTGACTGTAAATTGTAAGAGGCACGCTACGGTTTTGTTGGGGGGGGGTGTTGTTGGTTTTGGGTTTTTTGGTTTGTTTTTTTTTGATGTAGCAACATTCATTGAGAACTCTGTGCCCATTTTGGGGAAAAACAAACTCCCACTACCCATATGGGATGATGAGGAAGATGCATGTCAACACTGAAGGAGGAAAAAGTAGTGTGGAGTTTTTTCTCCTAGAATTCAGGAAGCTGATTTCTGCTGAAATGTCCTTGGCAGATGCCCTGGTCTGGAAGACTAGCTTTTCTGGTTTTTTTCTTAACACTGGAAGTTCAATTAGGTAAGTTGATTTCTTACTGTGGGGCTTACTACTGTAATAAAGCAGTTATAGAAATTTGCCTGGTAGTTTCTGTACTAATAAAATACATGAAGAAAACACAAACTCATGCTACCTCACAGACAGCATAAATCTGAATTCTTTGTTTTTAAGGTTCAGTCTGCGAGCTATACTAATTCTTTTCCTTTTATGTAATGTTATTTGGTTATTTGGTTTATTTGAAAATGGGATAAAAAACAAAATTAAAAAGCAAAGGGAAATATAGGATGCTGTTAATTCATTTATAACAGTTGCCTTTTATTTTAATGTTTTGGATCGCACTATTAAAAAGGGAAAAAATAAAATTTGAAATAAAATGATACAAGATAGTCTGTTGAGTCTCCCCAAAGATGACTGTTAAGACCTAAATAATTACAGAGTGTGAGGTAGACATCTGTCAAGAATTACAGTCTGGCTATGAGAAGGAAAACAAAGTGCATTAACAAATAAATGGTTGATTTCATCATAAACCCAAGCAAATTATAGGATGCTCCAATATGTGCACTATGAGTAGCACAGTTTAATATATTTATTATCTATTGTAGAAGTCATAAACAGTGATGTGGCAAAAGATTTTTCAGGTTAGCCAGGATTAAGAAAGGTTATGCAGTGGATTAGAAACCCTACCTCTAAGCAACTGGGCAACGCAATGACAGATGAATTACTGCAGACAGCTGCCATGTTATTCACTAGAAAGAAGAAGAGAAGAAAAAAAAAGAACTATTCAATCACATTGATGGGCTTTAAATTTATTGCAACCACTTAAGAAAAAAACCTAGACAGCACTGGCAACACTACAGCTGAGTGACAACTGCTTATTGTGCCATCATTGGGAAAAAAAACCCCAACCACAAACCATAACAAACAAAACAACCCCAAACAGAAAAAAAACCCCAAACCCACACCAACAAAAAATTGGAAAAAAAATCAAAGTTATGGTCTTAAAAAAAAAATTGATGTACAAAAAAGCACCTCCCACTGCATCAGTTAACTCTGCTTACTGCTTACATTTCAAATCACCTCCTCAAGAAAAACATGTACAAAAGGACAAATAAAAGATTTCTTGAAATGAAGTGTTTTCCATCTGAAGGAGCTTTAAAGATACTTAGTGTTTACCTAAGAGTGTCACTCTCATTCAGCTTGAGTAGCACCTAACTCTCACCTAAATCAATGGAACCGCTTACAAGAGGAAAACGTTGTCTGAACAGAGGCTTTAGGCAGGAGGCAACTAAGAAATTACTTGGTAAATGTACATGAAATAATAATAATAATAATAATAATACTTAAAAGAAAAGAACCTACTCAGTGGTGACTGGGGTGAAATTATCCATTTCGTGGTGCACATTATTATGGGGACAGAGATAGCTAATCTGGTTGCATGAAGGACAGAAGGGGTTCGGAGGCAGTGTTGTAATATTGTGGTTTATTTCTCAGTCTGCATTTACTGATCTAGGCAGGTGTTAGCTTGCCCTTTAGGGTCGAATGTAGCAAAACCTTTTTTCTTCATTATACAGTCATGTAGCTTAATTTTACAGAGGATTTGCATCATCCCTGCATTTGTATTACAAGTTTATTACTCTAGATAAACCAGAGTTGACTGTATAAAGACAGTTTGTTAGGTACTTCTATTAACCTTTGTCACACTACAGTAAATACTAAAGAAATCACATCCTGAAACTACAGTTGGCAAATTCAAGCCAAAAGTAAATGCGTTCTGAATAAAGCATTACTCACCTGTGAAACTCACTATCACATGAACTTCTGCATTTGAAGGAGATAAAATAAAGTATGTAAGGTCTGGTGATTTAGCATATCTGCTAAGCATCAACTATCTTAGGAGAAAACAAACTTCCACAAATTAGTATGTGTATTATTTGTCAGAAATCTGGTTTACTTGCAGTGGATAGCAAGAGATCAGTTTTGGGGGGAGGTAAATCTACAGACCAGGATTGAAGTGGCAGTATGTGTGCATGGAAACTTGACAGAGTATGAGAATATGTGAAAGATGGCAAAGAGGGAAATCTGCAGAGGGTTATACTCCTGAGGGATGCAATTCTTAAATTATTCTACTTCAAGGAACACCTTCTCCCCTACACTTTGGCAGCTTTCCTGTCAGCAGTGATGCTCCACATCACTACGCTTCCTGGATCTAGAGGTGAAAGCACTGGAACTCCTGCCATTGCAATCTGTGGTTTATCTTTCAGGACTAAATAAGGGTTATTGCATCTGTTCTTTCACCCTTCCCCCTCCTACCACAGAAAGGAGACTGAGAGGAGAGATGCTTCCATGGTCTTTCACAGAACCATAAGGAAATTGAGAGATTGAGATTGACTGTAAGAGGAGGTAATATATGGAAACAGGAAATCTACTGGGTCTGATTTTTCACCTCAGCTGGGCTGAAAGAAGAATCCCGGACTGTCACAGATGGAAGTGATCAGATGTCACTTGTGCTGAGGAAGAACAGGAAGATACTAACCTCACTGGAGCATATTGCTAGAGTTTATCTACTACTTGCAGCTAATTAACTAAAATAAGAATTAGCCACCCTTATGATCAGGCTCTTCTGTGCGCAATTTTTAGTATGACAAATGTCCTAGGAAAATAGAAACTTTGAATCTTATAAAGTATTGAAGTCAACAATGTGCTTATGTGTGCGGTTACTTCTTGTTGCACCTGGGCACAAAGGCATTCCTTTAATTCATAGGTGAGCAATGGGAATTATCTCCTTTCAGAATATATCCAGATGCTATTGCAGGATGATGGCACTGGCTTGCCCTGCTCGGGCTTCCCTGAGGAAGGTCCACAGCACAATGAGGTATACTAACAGACTCCGTGGAGTGATCAACACAGAGGCAGTATATTCTCCAAAGGCTCTTGTTCCTCAGTGAAACAGTTTTCAAATTCAGATTTGTCAGGGGAAGCAGTCTTACAGGACCCAGATGCAGCATATTTTTGGACCCCATACAACTCTGCTACCGTTCCTTGGGAAAGACAGAGGCATTTCATGTTCACCTATATATTTAACGTGAATTTAATTTGTATCCTTCTATAGAACATATTTAATTTCTGTTAAATGGCAAGATGATGCACCACCTTACCTCTATTTGTGGACAGTGTTTTTCAAGTGTATTGAAAATGCATAGATCTGGAAAACAGAATCTAAGTATCTATTTAGCACAGCCTATAACATTAAATCCCCCGAGAGAAAATTTGTCAGTGAATTGTTATTACCATTCTGATGTACGTGAAGACTTTTAAATGTGAAGCTTTATAGCACTATTTTTGATTTGTGCTAACTAAAATAGTTTAGAAAAAAAACACCAAACAAAAACAAACTGAAATTTCAACTATAGGAAGGACTTTTTATATGAGCATGCTTTTCAAACAAGCCAGTCCCAATTCTCTATGATTTCTTTATGAACCAGTAATATTCATTGAATGCATTACCTTCTTTACTATAATAGAGCTACTCTGACTTATAAATCCACCAGAAGATCTGAAATTGACACTGTATGGAAAATTTATCTCTGGTCCAGATTAGGAATGTAGGTGCCATTACATCTAGAAGACTAAATGCAAAGTCTCATATAATGATTTCTTATACACCTATTACTTAAAAGTCAAATGTCATGAACTCACTGCATTTTTATATTAAAGATTCTACAAAAATGCAACAAAAATTGTACAAAAATGTGTACTGCATATTTCATAGAAAATCTTGTTTACAGGTAAAGGATTGCTTAGATTATGACCACAAATGATCAAATTCAGGGTTTAAAATAGCTTCTGCTATTACTTAAGCCTAATTTCTACTTTTACTACTGTAAAACACAGTTCAAACATTTTTGGTCAAAACCAGTTTTAAGGATCATTCTTGTATGGACAGAACCAAGACTCAGTATCATTTTCATTGACTATGTCTGAGGCTAACCTTCAACCTCTTTTTGTAGCTATTGGAATTTTGCTTCAGCCCTGCACGGAGTAGCCAAGAAAGAATATTTGAATCCTGCAAAAAGGGAATTTGAGAAAACAGAATTTTATAACTACTTTCAAACCATGCTATTTCCTTACGTATGCTTGTATAGCCTTAGAATTCATCCCAAATCCTTGTATCACAATTTCAGTTTGAGTTATGTGGTGAAGATAGACTTAGCCAATTTTAAGGAGAAAATTCTTTAAATATTTCTCCAAAGTCTGCTTAGACTATTGCAATTCCGTATAGAGAAGCTCGGCTAGTATCAAGCTAGTATCAGTACAGGGAAGCTAGGTAATATCAAGAAAGCCATTCTAACTACGGACAAGTTTAAATAAAAGGCAGAATCTGGCCTACAGATTTTGAGTAAGAAAAAAGGACAAAACAGAATAAAACAAAACAAAACAAAGCAATGTTAGTATCTTTGATAACATTGTTCTGTTGCAGTTAACCATTTACTTTGATGGTGTCTGAATTGTAATACATTGAGTTGAATGAAGTTCCCAGTTGCTTTTTTTTTCTCTTTTTTTTTTTTCTTCTTCGCTCAGAGATTTTGATACCAAATCTGAGAGTTGTATTCCATGCAGCTTGAGTGTTTTGGTTCAGTTGTAATATTTCTCTTTTCTGTTTTTGTTCGAAGAAGATCCAACGCTCAGCTGGATGAGATGCAATACAGACTGCATCCTACAGAATATCATGAAGTGTTATAAACCACTACAAAGTAGCAGAGGAAAAGAAAAAAAATAAAATTCACTAAAAAGTATTTCAAATTCTGAATCAACTTCACAAAGATCTAATGTGTAAGAAGCACAATTAAAAAACCCATACTATAATATACCCTCTCAACGTATATGGATTGTTTTGGTGTAACTGTGAATACCTCCACAACTGTTTTAAGGAAGCAGTACATATAATATGTCATCTTTAGCTACATTTACGATCATCAGGAAGACAGGGCATTTAAAATGAGTTGATCAGGAAGAGAAATATACACCCTTTTATTTTTTAAAATCTCTAATTTATTTATACACTCAGTCATGTGCACCTATATCCTTTGTGTGGTTAATACAGTTACATAATTTTAAGTATCCTTGGGTGTGTACAGACCCTATACACGTATTATACACATACAGTATTAGACAGTAAAATATAGCACGATGCAGCCTGTATAAATGCAGGTGATGATGAAAACAAGTGTCTGGCCTAATACTATATGCAGGACATGGATATATCTCATTACCATTTGAGCCTTTCTGTCAATTTGTTCATTTAGTAAGTTTCTGCATTTTTATGAACATAGTAATTCAAAGTCTCAATACAAATCACTGTTTTCTTAAAACACATTCTGTAGGTTAAAAATTGTTCTTTTGGGTTAATGATGTTGTAGTGAAATACCTGCACTTTATGCTAGGAAATCGCAGAGGACTAACTATGTTAAGGACTTCCTACATCTGCTTTAATCACTGTCAGAATGTATGCCACACGAAACCTCGCTTTATGAAAATTTGCAAGGAAGTTGCAAAATACCTTCATGTAAGTATTTAAAACAAAATAGTCTTTTAAAAGAAGATAAGCAAACTCACTGTTCTGTACAGCTCCCCTTTCTGCGTACGCACGTACGAAGATGGGAATGACAGATGAGAGAGGACGAGAGAATCAAGAGCGCTTACTTTGCCTACACTCACCAAGGTATCCAGAGTATCAGAAGAGCGTTCTGAATAAAACGCAAATGCCGTCATACTCTATGCCGTGAGTATTAATTATTCAGCAAGTGAAAGGAATACAGTGCATTTTTGAGGCTACCTCCACACCGTTCTCAGAAGTCAGGAGGAGACCAGAGGGAAAGTGCTCTCAAAGCCCGGAGTATGGTGGCTGTTTACCCGACAGTGCTGAGCACATTCTCATCATTAATTCTAATTTTGCCTTATGTACCGAAAGGTCCCCCACGCCCCCCTCCCCCCCGTTTAAATTTCCGTTTATGGCACAACATTTTCTGTATCGGCGCCCCGTTTGCGCGAGGATCGTTTCAGATCCTCGCAGAATCTTGCCACCGAACTGCAATGACACCCCCCTGCGCTTCGCCGTCTTCGCCCGCTTCCAAGACGATCCTCACTTATTCCGCTCCCACCGCATTTCTAGCCCTCCGAAAGGACGCGGCGATGCGCTTTCACCGGAGCTGGACGGAGCAGCAGCCCCGGGAAGGTGCGCGGGGCAGAGTGAGAGGCAGGGACCGGGCCGGGGGGCGGGGGGGGCTCCGCGGGGCAGGGCGGGGGGAGCGCGGAGCGCGGAGCGGGACCACCGCCCCCCGCCGCGGGGGCTGCGCGGCCCCTGCCCCGGCCCCGGCCCGGAGGGGAGCGGAGGGGAGCGCTCCCACCGAGCCGCCGGAGCCCCCGCGCCCGTCGCAGCAGCCCCCGCTCGGCAGCCTGCCGGAGGGAACGGTAAGGGTTTTTTTTGCGCCGCTCCGGTGTTTCACTCGCGGAAGGATGCGAGGCTGGGTTTGGGGAAGGGAAAACGGAGGGCTGGGGGCATAGCGGGAAAAGCCCTCCCGGCCCGCAGGCTGAGCGCTGACAAAAGAGATTTGGCAAGTTCCTCTCTCCCTCGGGTTTGGCTTTTTTTTTTTTTTTTCTTCCTCCCCTTCCTATTTAAATTGCCTCATTGTTAGCGGATTACCTCGCCTCAGGTTACACCCGACGGGGAGGGGGGGAAGCAACCGCCTCCCCCCCCCGCCAGTAAGATCTGTGTTGTCATTAACCTGTTCTTCGCGCTGGGGGAAACGGGAGGCGCGGGACGGAAGACCCCGGTAACACAAAGGGAAGGGAGCCCGGGTGATGTCAGCCCCGAGGAACTTGACTTTTGGCTGAGGGCTCTCTCGGGCCACCGTCCCGCAGCTCCTGCCGAAGTTTCCCCTTCGCTGGCAGCAGCCCAGGTGCGCTCTCGGCTCGGCCCGGCCCGGCCCGGCCCGCTCCGGTCCGGTCGCGGGCGGGCTCCGCGCCGGGACGCGCGGCTCGGTCCCCGGCCGGGACGCCCCTCGCTCCCGACGCCGGCAGCCGCGGCACGGGGAGAGCTCCGGAGCCCCGGGGGCCGACCGCTCCGCTCCGCTGGCTCGGAGGAGAAGCCGTCCGGCCGCCCGCCGGACGCGCGGGGCAGCCGTCCCGAGCCCGTCGCCCCGCTCGGCCCCTCCGTCCCGCCGCCGTCGCCCCGCGCACAGCCCACGGCACCCCGGCACCGCCGGCAACCCGACACCGCCGCACGCTCATTGGGCGGCACCGCCGACCCCGCCCCCCGGCCGCGACGACTCAGGGGCCGGCTCGGCCCGCCGGGCGCCGAGAGTCGCTGCTGTTTGGCCGACGGCGGCCGTCAGTCAGGTTGAGGGACGGGCCGCCCTGCCGCTGCGGTCCCGCCCCCTCGCCCTAATTGATATTATCGGAGCGCGGCGCGGGCGGCCGGGCTGCAGTCGGGGCTGGCGGGCGGCCGGCCCGGTGCGGGAGCCGGGCAGCGGCGCGGAGGAGGAGGCGGAGGAGGAGGCGGAGGAGAAGAAGGAGGCGGAGGAGGAGGAGAAGAAGAAGAGGAAGAAGAAAGGCAGCCGGGAGGGAGGGAGCGCCGAGCCAGAGACTAGCAGAGCAAATTCTCCACCGTCCTCTAGCACCCACCAAGCGGCGGCAGCGGCAGTGTCTAGAAATATATAGCTAGAAATATAAAATCACCCCGCTCCTGCACCATGGTTTTCCAAAGTAGGCTCCCTTCTTGGATTATTTTGTGCTCCGTCTGGCTGTTCCGCTTTGCACACACGGGGGAAGCACAGGCTGCGAAAGAAGGTAAGGTGATGCGGAAAACAAAACTTTGGGCTTATTTATTGCTTTTGCACGCGAAGTCTGTGGGGTGGCTTAGCGGAGGACCTGCCTGCCGCTGCGAGCTGCTTGTCAGCCCCCTCTTAAGGAAAAAAAAAAAAAAAAAAGACATTTTTTCTTTAGTTGAGGTGGGAGGCAGGAAAGAGCAAGGCATTCACCGGGGGAGTGCGTGTGTACGTGCGAGAGACCGGGACAACTGCCTTTGCTCGCAGGAATGAGGTTGGCGAGGCATTTGCACGTGATGGAAAGGCGTGGGGCTGGGGAGGCAGCCCCCGGCCCGGGGATCCGTGCGGGAGAGCCTCGCTCTCCGCTGGCATCCTTCAGCCTCCCGGCGAGGTGCAGGGAGGGCGGCTTCCCTCGCCGCTCCGCGGGCAGGGGGCTGCAGGGGCCGAGGGCCGAGTTTCGGGGCTCGGGACGGTCCGTGGGGGGGCGCGGCGGGGCAGGGGCCGCGGGGCAGCTCCCCGCCGCTACCCACCGGGGGCCTTGCAGCGCTCCGTGCCCCGCGGGGCCGGGCACAGCCCGTGGGAAGGAGCCTCGGGGTGCAGTTTTGCACCTCCCGGCCACGCACATAGAGGGTACGTCCAGCCCGGCGTCGTGTGCCTGCAGCAACGTTAGGTGCTCTCCCCCGGCATCGCTGGAGAGAGAGGTTTAGGGGTGGATGTTTCGCACCGTCTGCGTATCACAACGGGGCATCCCGCTTCCCATCGATCCGACACCGGTATCTGTGTGAGGCGAGCCCCGGACATTTGTTTCCCCCGCGCGAGGAGAGAAAACGGGCGGTTTTCTATCAGGGACTGATGGAGGTGTGTAAAATCAATTCACAAAGTCCGTCTGGGAATCTCTTTTCTCACGCTGAGAAAATCCGAAATGATTTAAAGGAGCGCCCATCTCGCGTTTGACAGCCAAAGGCGAAGGTCCGTCTCCATCTTCGGGCGGGGGGGGGGGACGGGACAGGGAAGGGGAGTCAGGGGCTTTTTCGGTGTCTCCGCATAGGTATGCGTTTGCGGGTTTTCCCCCTCAGCTGGACACGTCAATATTTTTCATCAAACCGTTGGCATGCGGTGAAATACCGTTTCGAGCTTGTAACTGGAGCGTAAAAAAAATAAAATCCCTCAATTAAAATGTCCTCTGCCCTTAAGAGAAGGCGGCGATGGCGAGGTTAGAGAGGGAAAGAGGAGAGAACCTTCCCTTAGCTGCTGCTTTGGAAAGTTTAGGTGGCGGGGCTGTAAAGCACGGAGACCCCCACGCGGGGAGTACTAACGCGTGGCCGTGGGGAAAAGGGCCGGGCAGGGGGGGCAGGGAGGGGGGTGCGGGCTGCCTGCCCCGCTCTGCCCTGCGGATTGCGCCGCGATCGGGGCTGCGCCGGTGCCTCCCGGCGGTCCCCTGCCCCGAGTTTCTGTGTGTAATACGCGTATGGATGTGTATATATATATATATGCATCTGTACATATAAGCGTGTGTGGGTAATGTGTGTATGTTTGGGGAAAATCAGCCTAGCCAAAGGAGGGTCAGGAGGGGGCGAGCGGCAGACAGGGATTCATAGCGGCTACCTGCTGCAAGCGCAGAAAACTCCCGCGGAAGAAAGAGCCAAGGGGGAAAAAAAAAAAAAAAAAAAAAAAAACAACCAAAAAAACCCACCAAGTAACTTTGCAGCTTCACCCCCGGCCCCGCCGAAGGGCCGTTGGCGGCAGCAGCCCCGCGTGGTTTCCCCCCGCTCCCCGCTGGGTACGGAAGAGAGATGGGGGGTGAGAGGCTGAAAAGTTTTCAGAGTTTCCTTTCGGAACCTAAATAAAAGCCGCCGTGAGATGCTGGAGAGCAGTGGGGCAGGGTCCGCCTGGCTCTCCAAGCGAGGGGAGGGGGGCAACCGCGTTACCTGCGGAGCCCTCTGCCAGCGAGGCGGCCGGGACCCCCGGGGGGGGCAGGTCCTGTCCCTCCGCCCCGGGGCTGCGAGACCTCGGGGCTCCGTCCTGGGCGCTCCCCCCCCCCCCCCCCCCCCCCCCCCAAAACGGGCGGCTGCCGGGCTGGGATGGGGGGGGGGCGTGTGGGGACGTGGCGGGGGGCGACCGCGGTACCGGTACTCCGCCGCCGCTCGGCCGCCGAGCCCCGCTGCCCAGCGCCCGGGCTGGGCGCGGAACTGCGGAGCCCCTTCCTTCCTTCCCCGCGGAGCCCCTTCGCCCGCCGGTTTTCCGCCTCCTTTTCGCTCTCTGTGCCCCCCGCCGCGCGCTGAAGCGCGGCCCGCTGCGCCCCCGCGGAGGGCCGGCGGCTGGCTGTCCTCGGGGCGCGGGGAGGCTGCGCGGCTGCCGGCGGGGTGCGCGGAGCTGGGCGCCGTCCTCCCGCCTCGGGTCCCGGCGCTGCGCAGCCCCGCGGTGGGCGCCGCGCAGCAGCCGCGGAGCCGGGCGGGGGCGCTTCCCCGGGGAGTTTGGGCGCCGCGCGGGAACGGCGCGTTGTCCTCGCGGGGGGGGTTGGCAGCGCAGGGTCTGGGGCTGGTTTGTTCGCTTGGTGTCTTTTTCTTCCTGGGGTGTTGCTACGGGACGGAGAATCGCTGCCAAGGAAGGAGCGTAATGAATTGCAGCCGCGGGACCTGGTGCCGGTGCTGAAATGGTTAAGTTTCTCGTGGTACCTCTTTTTCCAGGACCATTATAAATGTTCTCGTTTAACAAACCGCCCCATACACCACCTGCTTTTCTATAGAAAGTGTTACAAAGTAAAGCCCCTTGAAATCCACGCTTAACAAAATAAGCACATAATCTTTCTAGGGAGAGACTATCAAACTTCCTCAATGAGTAGTTCCACTTTATTACTCAAATACAGGCCTGGAAGCTACCGTTTTGTGTTCGGCTAACGTTCCAGATATTACTGTATGAACCCTTAAATAACTTTTCTAGTCACTTCGTCTTTCTAGTAATTCACTGAAATTTTGTGTTATATTCTAATAGGAGAAAGGGCCGAAGCCAGAATTATAACTGTTTCCAAAAGACCTGACAAAAAAAGTTGCTTCAAGTTACAGCCTGAAATCATGCATTGAAATATCAGTACTTAAATGCTGCGCAGAAAGTTACAAATAGCTTTATAGCTAAAAATATACTGAAGAGATTTAAATCAGAAATGTTACTTTTTATTTAATCAAATACAAGTATGAAGTTAAATGTGCAGCTGCTTTGAAGAAGGAATCTTCAAAGTGTACCAAACCTAGATATATGGTTGATCACTCTACAGCTTTGGCAGTTTGAAAGAAGGTATTGCAGTAAATTACTTCACTTTGGATTTTTTTTTGGACATCTCAGGTTAACGTATGTACCGTTTGAAAGTCTTACAGAAACTTAGAATAATATGCTAAGAAAGAAGCTTACAGCTATAACTGAAATATAAGACACATATAGAAATGTATGTTTGGAGGTACCAGAACATCAGTAATATAACCTCCAATATGTACTGTAAAACATGTAAGAGTTGTTTTATTAGGTGGTGATTAACCACTTTTGGAGACGGGGTTACATTTAGCTGAAAATAATTGCAGTGCTACTAGAACTGATGTCTTTTTGCATAGAAGTGTCACTGGGGTATAATGACATGAAGATTTTAGTAAGCCATTACCGTAAAGCGAATTAGTCTGATTTTGTGTATGTAGTATTTTGTGTATGCAAAGTGTGAGGTAATTGCAGAGTCTTTATTTTCTGTATTCCTGGTTGTCATTTGTTTATCGAATTACTGCTTTGTCACTGAAGGGACATTATTTTTTTTTCAAACTCAAAAAGAGCATTGCTTTTGCAGTGCAACTCCCGGTAGGGTATAGACTAGTCCTGTCTAAATCAGTTTGGAAAACTGTTGAAATGTTGGTGTGTATTTGTTTGTTTTAAAGTCATTGTAATAACCAGCATATGGGAAATGTCCTTCTTAGGACAAAAGAGATGAAGGGAGCATGCATCTTAATGACTGATTAGTAACACTGTAGAACACTAAGAAAAACAATACACTTTGATTTAAGCAATGAAATTGTTGAGATTAATGTATATCTGCTTATATGCGGATGGTACATAATCATTTAATCATCTGTTTACGAGTAAATGCATAGTTGTGGTTGCAGATAATTTTTTTAATAATATGAAGAAAAAATATTAATTTGTACAAAAATTGTATTATTTTTATAACTTCTTTTTATTCAGACTTTGTTCTTTGGTTTTATGTTTCCACTTACCATATTTAACAAACAGTTGAAATTTTTTTTTTTTTTCTTTTTTAGTAATATTGCTGGACTCTAAAGCACAACAGACAGAGTTGGAATGGATTTCCTCTCCTCCCAATGGGGTAAGTACTCCAGGCAAAAATTAAGTTCCTAAAGATGAGTAGTTACTATACCAAAGCAATTGAAAGACTTGCTTTAAACTAGCTCCCCCTCATATTCCTCTCAGTAATCGTACGAAGTGTTTACAGCTTTTTCATTTTTAGAATGGAAAGAAGAGTACCTCAGGTTACAGTGTACAAATGTACAAGCTAATTAAAAGGAAGAGTCTGTTTAGAAACTCACCTAAATGTTCTCGGTAGGTTTATGTTTTGTGGTGTAATCCTTTGTGCTGTACCAGAAAGCTCTGTATATTTATAACATGGCATTTTAAATCACTTTTTCCTTCTTCCTTTAGCAACAGCAGATTTACTTCTGTGTGGAAACTTTCTAAAAATATGTTTTTCATTTTCTGTATAATGGGTGATCATAAATTTGTTTACGATGTTTTCTTTGTAATTGAATGGAACAGATTGAAGTGCTCTAAAATAAAAACATTTATACTGCAGATGTGTTTGAAATGACATTCCAAACTTGAAACATCCCCAAGTCTTGAGGAGCTTGATATCTGGAACTAGGCATGAATTATGTGGTTAAGGCCACCTCTAGCTTGCTTACAAATTAATCCCATGGTACTCCATGAAATGTACCATTGTAAAGCACATCATTATAAAAATTGAGAAGTTTCGAAACATTGGTGTTATTGTCTTATTTATTATATACGTAACATTGAGAAATGCTGCTTTCAGTCTGAATTAAAAGTGGTGTAAACCCCCTTCGTCCTCAAGCCTTGAGGAAGAACATTTTCAGAAAGATATAATGGGTATATTGTCCTACCTTAGCTCAGTCCTACCTTAACTTAGTCTGACAAATCATAAATGGACAGTTCTTACTCATGGAAGCAGTCTTGCTGAATCCATTGCGACTTCTTGCATGAGCAAGGACTTGGGGGATCAGGCCCTTAATCTTTAGCACATTAAGAAATCTGGAGCCAGAAGACCGTGAAATGTGAGTGGGGGTATAAAAGTGTAACAAATCCTTTAAATAAGAAGAATGAAAATCTGAAAGTGTCTTTCTTTAAAAGCAAGATCGTAAAATCAATACAAGCATAAACTGGAAACGAATCTGAGGACTTCAGAAAGAATGTAATGCAAGCTCGACGCGTATGATGGCTAATAACCTCGGCATTAGCGTTTTGCACTGATTGAAGCCTTTACCAGAGGTGTTTGAAAGATTAGCTTGGTGGCAATTATATTAGGCTAACCTGTAGATAATGAAGGACGTGTCAACATGTTACACATGTCAGTATACTGAAAGATGAAACTAGAGTCAAATTCAACAAATAGTAAAAGCCAACTTTCAGAGGTAGAAGCTAATTTCAATGAGGATTTAAAAGTGAATCAAAACTAATGGCTAGATTCGTATGTGTGAAAATGTTCAGAAATAGTTGCCTATAAATTAACATAAAAGTACAATTTTAATAATGTAATTTTGAAAAAAAAATGTTTTTCTAGTTTTCATTACTGAATTTTCTACTATGCAATAAAGACTTCATGGGAGTAAACACAGAAAATCTTCTTCTTGAGAGAAATTACAGCATCATCACACTACGGAATATATCAGCCAGACACTCGTTAAATGCCTCATTCAGCTGCAAATGTTACATCTAACAATGATCTCAAACAATGTTAAGATAACTAAGAAGTTAAACCACCATATATTGAAACCAATAGAACAGGGTGCATTGAAGTGGAATTGTATGTATATCACCATATGTTGCAGCAGGACAAAGAAAAGTTGAATTTTCTTGCTGTAAAAGCTATCACGGAATTGATCACTTTAAAGAGACTTTAATGAAACATGACCTCAGATGGCATAGGTGAAAACATCCTGAAATACTGATGTATTTTCTTCCCCACAGAGAAGCAGGTACACCTCCAGTGGACTACGTGAAATAATAGTTCTGTGATTACACAATTGAATCATGTCATATTTCCTTAATTTTTTAGGAAAACCATACTCCATGGCTTTGGGAAAATATGGAAAGACAGACTTCAGTGTTTAATGCTAGGGATAACGTAAAGTAGGACTTCTTATCTGAATTTAGTGTTTTGTATTGTTTTCCTGGACTACAGCATATGAATCCCTCTGATACTAGCTAGTCTCACGTAGTGGGCTTTTGACTCCAAGAAGGCTCATTTGTGTTGTAGTATGAAAAATGGTTTGATTTTGTTAAATGTATTTTGTTTGTTTTTGTTTTTCTTTCTGTTTGGTTTTTTTTGGGGGGGAGGGGGCGGTGGGGATTTGTTTTGACAGAGCAGTCCACATCAAAACCCGAGGAGTCAGATTCTGTTGTGTGGTGCATTAGAGTTACTTTCACTCCAAAGATACGATACGTTGTCTAACTGGAATATCTCATTGCAGAATCTGGCTTGGTGTTTTGAGGGAGGACTGCTTACGCAAGATAAAAAATAAAACAAACAAAACCACCGAACCAACTCAAAAAACCCCAAACCAACACTACCTGATGTGAAATGGAGAATATAAAAATCAGTAAAATTTTAGGCTTCATGCCTTTTTTGTCATCCTTGTGGATTTTTTTAATTGTGTTTTCTTTTTTTTTTTTTTTTCTTTTTCAATGTGGCAGAGCCAAAAGCCTCAGTCCAGGGCCCTGTTTTTTTCTTTTCCTTGTTTGTACTAGTTCTTATAGAGGGGGAAAAGATCTTATTCAAATCTAATAAATCTATTATGAATATAGACTACCTTCTGTTCTGACATTAATACAGTTCCATATGCAATCAGTTCAGTTAACTCCATGAGCATTTAATAATATATTTCAATCATTTAATACCATATGCATATATAATACCATACATACCACGTCTGTATTAACTGTAGGTCTTTGAAATGCACTTTGATATTTGCAGCTTCTGTGCATTTTAGCATCTGCAGCCGTGATATATTTTGTGGTGATAACTTCCAGCATCAGTTCAGCCACATCTGCTTTTTCTTGGAGCAGTGCACCAACATTAAAATGATCTCATCTGCTGTCAAATAGGCTTGCAAAGTACTGTATACTGCATGGCTGCTGGTCTGGGAAACCAATGCCTTCCACGCTTGGTTACCGGTGTAAGGAATGTCTGTGGGAGCTCCATCCTGCAGAGGTGCCGGGTGTGCTAGTCCCACAAAGCACTTAAGCACATGCTTACCATTAAGCTCATAAGTACTGTCATTGATCTTAAGCGTGATCTTAAGTGCATTATTGACACCGGGCCAGAGGGCGAAGCGCCATACGGAGAAGTTGTGGTTCCCTATGTCATTGGGTGAGGATAGCTCAACCCCCTCCCCCACCTAATTTATTACAGCTGTGGTTTCTGCAGTGAATTAAATGTTACAAGAAATGTGAAAAAAGGTGAGAGGCAGATATTGTTTTGGTTACACCTGGGCGGATCTGCCTGGCTGATTTCAGTGGAAGGTTTGCCATTGCCGGAGGTGCAATTTCCCACGCCACCAAAGGCTGTTAAAGACTACGGGGCTGTTGGAGCCTTACGGGTTTGTTACATAGTTGGTATCCTAAAGAGGGAACAACAACAAAAAACAGGCTTTGAACCAGTGAACTTTCAGTCATGTGGGTTGTTCTTAATTACGTATGTAATCTCATGGTTCATTTGAACTCCCAACTAAATGAAGTTTGCTCCTTTTAACATGGATGGGGCCACTGAACCAAATGTGAGGTGAGGAGCTCCTGCTTACCTTCTTTGGTCTGTAAGTAGAACAGAAGGTGGACTGAACAAAAAGGGGACAACCAAAATGTTTTCTTGCTTTCAGATTTTTAATTCTGTCCTTTTTCTCTTGCCCTCTGTCTCTGTGCCACTTCCATCATGTAGCAGTGAAAATCGTCTGACTCACAAGTTTCGGGGCCCGGTCCCATGCTTTCAGTACAACTGAGAGTTCCACTGGAAGTTTTATGTACACAGGTTTTATGTACTGTAACATTAGGCAATTTCAGTTTCTAAGACTTCACTGATTTTAGGTTTCTCTGGAAGCAGAGCTGCCTCCCTCCTTCTGGTCTCTGCTTATCCAAGACTGTCATGACCTTAACAAAAAGTGGGAGAGCCTAGTGCATAATCAGAATTTGGTATGCTGAACAGCCTTCTCTGGAGCTTCCTCTTTACAACTGTGCCCATGATGAGACAATGATTTTTTGAAGTTCTTTATATGTGGGAAAGACATGGAGGAAGAGAGAGCCTGCAGCTGCGTTAATGTGTATTTTCTTCATTTGCGCTCTTAAGAGTATTTTAACAATAACCTACTTTTTATGGAACCATACTGTTAAAAAGGAGGGGGACTTGAGTTGTGTGAAGCCTTTTAAAATACACAGTAGTTACATCTGGTGGCATACTTGTTTTGTATTACTAACTGTTTGTTATTGTTTTAGTGGGAAGAAATTAGTGGACTGGATGAAAACTACACTCCTATACGAACATACCAGGTATGCCAGGTGATGGAATCAAACCAAAACAACTGGCTTCGGACTAACTGGATTGCAAAAAGCAATGCACAAAGGATTTTTGTAGAACTGAAATTCACTCTGAGGGATTGTAACAGTCTTCCTGGAGTTCTGGGGACTTGTAAAGAAACTTTTAACTTGTATTATTATGAAACAGACTACGACACTGGCAGGAATATCCGAGAAAACCAATATGTAAAAATAGACACTATTGCAGCAGATGAAAGTTTTACCCAGGGTGATCTTGGGGAGAGAAAAATGAAACTTAACACAGAGGTGAGAGAAATTGGACCTTTGTCCAAAAAAGGATTCTATCTTGCATTTCAGGATGTAGGGGCCTGCATTGCTTTGGTCTCTGTCAAAGTCTACTACAAGAAGTGCTGGTCCATCATTGAGAACTTAGCTATTTTTCCTGACACAGTGACTGGCTCAGAGTTTTCCTCTTTAGTTGAAGTACGAGGAACTTGTGTCAGCAGTGCGGAGGAGGAGGCAGAGAACTCGCCGAAAATGCACTGTAGCGCGGAGGGAGAATGGTTAGTGCCTATTGGAAAATGTATCTGCAAAGCAGGATACCAGCAAAAAGGAGACACGTGTGAACGTAAGTAAACATACAGCTTGCTGTAATATGTATGCTATAGGTCAGGTTGTACCAGCTTTTGTTTTTTTTTTTTTTTTCCCCCAAGAGAAATACATCATCAATCTGCTTTCAAAGTTTTCGGATCTCCAATCTGTAAACTTCAAGCTGACTAATCTAAAGCAGTCAGCCCTTCTGGATATGGACATCAGCGGTTGCATACTGTGTTTTTAAATTTAAACAAGAAAAGTTAAAAGTTGTATAAAGTATAAATATAGAGTCAGGACTAAGATTTTAAACCAGTTAAGGTGATGTTCCTTGTACCTCTTGGTAATGCAGAGCAAATCATACCTATCACAGAACATTGTATCAATAGTCTTGGATATAAGTAGTTAACCAGTTTGTTCTTTCACATGATCTGTGACAGAATTATAAGGAAACTAAAACAGGAGGTGAACTTAGAATGAGGTGTGGTTAGTAATGGGAAGAATACACACACAAAAACTGAGTTAGACTTTTGTGTCAAGTGTATAAAATTTCAAACACAAGATAGATCTTTCAAACAGAATATCAAGTTTTCAGAAGAAAGTATGTTTTCCTTTCTACAGTATCTTTTTGCATAAAGCTAACTCTAAACTTTTGGCTTGCAGTGGGATCATGGTGATTAGTTTAAAATACTAGCAAATCAGAGACTACTAAGTTGTACTTTCTAATTCAGACTGATTCAGTTATCCATGTTCTTAGAATGATACCTACCCTTAGCATTGCTTTCACTGGGGCTACATGTGTAAGGTATTTCTGCTTAGCGTGAGAAAGGATATTTCATTCTTTCCTTACAGTAAAATCAAGAGAATAGGCAGTTTGTTTGAAGACATGTATTTTCATGTACATTTAACACAAGGTCTGTCATCTTTATCGTAAGATAACACAAGGAGTTACATATCACCATATTTTTGTTGTAAGATAGGCAGACATTTGTTGGTGAGAAATGTTGTAAGTCAAAAACTGGAAAAAAAGCCCACAAATCTGTGAAGAGGAGAAACCTACAGAATCTCAAAACCAAAGCTGGCATCAGTCACTGAATCTGACGTGTCTGTGTGAGGACTTCAAAATCTGTAGAGGATTAGGGACACCCTAAAACAAAGTAAATGAGTCTCCTTATTAGTCATTTGTCCTCAGAAAAAAACACACTTGTGTTCTTGGCAAGTTTTTACGAGGAAATTCGGTACAAGGTGAAGTGAGTGGAGTTGATCTGAGGCCTTTGTAGCCTTGCACAAATCTTTCATTGTTCTGTTGGGAAGGGATGAGGGCTTATACACTGTGGAGGGTGATCTCATTAGGAGTAATTGTAATGTGAAAAACTGCCCCCATGAAACCATTCAGTAGACTGTATCAAAGCTCTGTTAAAAATATTAAGTGCTGTGTCCTGTAGAAGCCTGTTTTGAGGTTTTCAAATGCCTTTTTGGAGTGACTGACTTTTTTTTCCTTTTCTTAGCTAACTTGCTCTTGATTACAGACCTAGTCATGGTTGATGTAATTAATATACTAATTTTATTTGACTTTCAATAAAGGAGAGAAAGTATCCAAAAAAGAAAGCAGTGTATGTTGGGAAATGTGTGGGGGGCAGGAGCTGAGTGAGCATGGGGGAGATGGATAGAGAAGAAATTGGTGTTTGGTAACTGGAATTCAAGTAACCTGTTTATTAAACAGGCTCCTTAATTTCTAACCGCACTGATGTTGACAAAAGAATTAAATGATAACTTGTACTTGAGTATAGTAGCGTGCTCATTTGCAAGAACACTTCCCATTTTTGGCTTGCTTTCAAAGCAGTCGCTAAGAGAATACGCGACTCTGGAAACAGTCCAGAGGATCATTTATGGTATTTTTCCTCTTTTCTTTCAGTGATCCTGTTAAGAGTTTCAAAACAAACTCTGGCTCCATATTGAGGCAAGTTAATGTAGTTGAGAGGGAAAAGGTGGGAGGCAGGCGCTCGCCGAATGCGCGCCGTTGGCAGCTCCGAGTCGGAGCGATCTGGGTGACTGTGGCGCACAATAGTAATTGCCGTCTGTGATACTTGTTAGCCGTGTCTGTGCTCGAGGCTGTTATTAAGTATGATCAACTATGTAGTGACCGATAATACAGCTGGCACGCTGATACCGCGTCTGTTTTTTGTGACAGATATTGAGAGAAACTTATCTGAACATTGACACTAATGCAACCGGCTATCTGTTACTGTCAAGCTGTGTAACAGATCAAGCAGAAGCAAGTTGGCATGTGCTTCCTTAACCCAGAGCTTTTATAGCCCTGTCTGAGGGCTCACTTCTGCAAATACTTTGTACCTGGCATGCTGCGTGACTTCTTTGGGACTGCTCGTGGCAGAAAGCATTGTGCTCTGTCAGGATGGGCAGAAGTCTGTGATTCCTCTCTCACACTTGCTAAAGCTCAGCTGAATTAACTTAACACAATAGGAGGGTCTTTTAAAGATACAGAATAATACCTTATCTGGCTGCGTTGTAGCAAAGGTAGGAGTAGATGGCCACATTGTAGTTCCAAATAGATCTTCAGCCTGTAGCTCAGTGGGGATTTTCATTTGTGTGACGCTAGCTTGATTGGCTGGCTGTGATTGAAGAATGTTCCTTTTGCATACAGCTTCTCTCCTGTGTGTGAAATTTATTGAATTCGGATACTAAAACAATTGAATTTTGATTTATACAGAACTCTGCACTGGATGTGTTGCCAGAAGATTTTTTTGTTGCATGAATGTAAGTAACCAGTAGTGCTGGAATGATAAGGAAGAAAACAATTGTGAGCGATGAAACACATAACCTGGAAAATGAGCTCCCATGTGTTCCTTCTTCAGTGCTCAATCTTTCAAACTGAATTAATTTTTTTTTTTTGGATGTACACTGATTACTTCTCGCTATAGGTGTGCCAAGGAGTCTGTGCCACCTCAGTGATCTGTCGTGATAACACACATACACAAGAGAGCCAAATTCCAGAGATCTCACAATTGTCATGTAAAGCAAAAACTTAAAGCTGGGTGAAACAAACATGAGAAAACTAGATAAGCATCTGAACTTTGAGTTGCAGATTCTGTTGCTTATGTGCAAGGATGCTATCTCCTCAGTGTTGATCTTATGCCTGCTGGTGTGTGGCACTAGACTTAGGTGTGGAAGCTGTACATTTTAAAGGGTTGTCTTGAAAAGTACCTAGCAAAGGTGCCAGAAAGGTACTTAGAAATATTCAGTTCTTCCAACATTGTGTATTGCGTCTGTTCTGGAAAAAAAACACAAAACCCACCAACCACAAAAACCCAATACAGTTCTCAGTAGCTGTACTGGACTCCCAATAGGTCTAACTTCGATTTTTTTCTCACAGTGGAGTTCAGTCGATATGGTGTGCATGTAAGGAGCACACTGCAATCAGTGATTGGTATTTGAAGGTGAAAGCAATTCTTTGAGAACTTCTAGTGTAATGTATTTTCCATCTGTTTCATGTTAGTTGGGGGTGGGGAGGGAGGGAATTAAATTTATTCAATCAGAACAGTAGAGTGATATTTCAGAAGGTGAGAAGCATCTCTTAATATGACTGTACTGAGAAATTACATAGATGATTGGGCACCAAGTCCAAAAATTCAGATTTCTAGGGAAAGCCAAATGGGTCCATTTTACTGTTAAACATTTTATAATACTGTATGCATTAACAGTTGTTTTATGGGCCCCCAAATGGGGAGGGGGTTACAGCTATTTGTACATTTTGTCTTGGTGAGGTAAAAAGGGAGCTACAGGCTTTTCTTTCCAAACTTTGTCATGTGCTGTACACTGTGCCAGACTGCAAGCTGCATCTGTTCCTTCTGTTTTTTCTTCTTGGGACAAACTTTTATCTCTTTACTTTGTGAAATATTACTTGATAACAGATCTAGAAACCAAATTTGCTTTATGCTTGGCATATTTGTGGTAAAGTATGTGTGGCTGTGGTTTTTTGTTTGGTTGGTTTTTTTGTTTTTGTTTTCTAATATTACTCCACTTAGGAGCAGATGTGCCACAAGTTTATTAGTAGAAGGCAATGAATTAAGGGGGTAATGTGAATAAGCTGTCATAAAAAAATGTTACCCTGTTTCTAAAAAGCCCAAGTTGCGCATATTGTGACTTAGGTGTAGAGTTTAGCTCAGGTAGTGTGTCCCAAAAGTTGTAGGTGACCTGCAGCTTGAGTAACCTATGTTGACATTCCTACATTTTCAACTTGAAAATGTTTTGCTTTGTGCAGAAGGGAAAAAATTATAGGAAACTTTTTCAATGGCATTTATATCGTCAAAACTCTAAATGTTTCCTTTTTTGAAGAAGACTTACCTTTCTTCCATTTGCCTCCAAAATTACTCTAGGGAAGAGAATGTAATTATTCTCAGCAAATTGAACCAGAGCAGAGAATGAGGATATCTCCGAGTCTTGTCATTTTCTCTGAAGCCAATGGAAGTTCAACAGGAAAGTGTCTACCTCTTTCCCTTTTTATCCCCTAATATATTAAATAATTTTTCTGTCCTTTTTAAAGAAAGGTCGGTGTGATCTGATATGAGATCACAGATACAACTGCATAGGAAGTATTGGATTTAAAAAAAAAAAAAAAAAAAGGTAAATATCTTTCCAAAGTATCGTAACAGAAAAATATAGCAGGTAGTTTTAAGGTAAAAGTAAGACCTTCTAGCTAGATGGTCAAGAATACTGAAGGTGTTTCTACTATGAAATGCACAGCTGTGATTTCTGCTTCCAGCCCCCTTTGGAGTTTCTAGAAAGTCAAATGTCCTGGCTTTCTTTCACCCTGGAGTCTTCTTGTCAGAGAGATGTGGTAGAAAAATATATTTTTTTGCTATATATTTCTTTCAGAACAGTCTAGTGTTCATAAGGAGGATGATTTTCACAAATTTGGCAGTCTCCCCAAGTCATTTGGGTTTCTTTGACCTACTTTGTTCATGTTCTTCAGCCTTTTGGATGTGTCAACACAGAGAAGAGAGGGGGAGAGGAGCTATGTCTACTGTTAAACACGTCCTCTTCGAAAAGTGGTTTCCAAATTAAATCATACAAAATGGCTTGTGTTCTCACAGCATTTGTTCCAGGTCTCCTCTGGGTTGCCTTTTGGCCCTAAGATCCAATTATTTTTTTTATACTGTTCCTTTGCCTGAAATGTCTGAATTCGTTTCAGTATGATTACAGGCCGTCATAGTTTTGGTGATACAGCATCCTCTCTCAAGTGTGACATGAAGGTACGTGAGAAGTAAGGTTATGTTAACTTGAAGTGATCAAGTGGTGGAGGCGGTTGAAACCAGCTAGTTCTCATCCATAATGCCATCAGAGTGATCCCTAAAATGAATTAACTGCAGAGCTACTGACGGGTTTAGTTTCCAGTGAAATAGTTGTTTTGCTCCAGAAGAGCTGACAGGAGTGAAATAGCACATGCAGGTGGGCAATCAGGAGCCGAGATTCTACAAGGGAAATTGTTGGATGATGTAGTTGAATGTAGAGCTTTTTCCTTTCTCCAGCCTCTCTTCTGTCCCAGCCCACCCCACCCCCTGACCCTCTGTTCCTCTTCCCAGATTCTGTTGACTCCAGGAACTCCAGGAATTAATTTGATTTTTGCATTTTACTAGCTGTTTGCTGAATATAAATTTCTTAAACTAAATTTGTTGTACTTTTTTTTTTTTTTTTTTGGTCACATTCACTGCTGTGCACAGATTTTGAAATCAAAACAAAGCCAGCAATGAAACCTAACAGAATCTTAGTAATTTCTCCTTTAGTTACAGAGGAAGCACTAAAGCTGTCTTTTTACGGGTCTGGGATGCCACTGCTGAATTAGCTATGGTTGCTCAACAGCTGGGCCATTAAGTCCTTAGCCATAAAGTCTGTCTTCTGTTTGTTCTAAATGAAGCTTTAGTTGGTATTTAGAAATGGAATCTCATCGTGTCAAGCCTGTTGCCCAAAACCATACATCTTGCTTCTCAGACAAACTTTTCTGCCCAGAAATGTCTTGTGAAAGTTGCAATAGGCATGTAGTAGCTTTGTTATTATTTTCTACGTGTAAAAGATTTTCCTAGAAGAAGAAGCAACTGGCTTGCTTGGAAATTCTGTAGGTTTTTTGGTTTGGTTTGGGTTGGGTTTTTTGTCCAGGTTTTCTGTTAACCTCTGAGAATTAAGTCACTAAAAATAAATTTAAATATTCTTTTATTTCTGAGTACAAATGGGAGAAGCGACACATACAGTCCTTGTTAGGGGACTCTCAAGTGTACATGCATTCCATTAAATATGACTGTTAGCTTTTTTAAGAAAACAAAACAAGACAAAACCCACCCCCCCAGCCAGAAAACAATGTTCCAGGAACTGAGAAAAGGAGAGTTAGTAGGTTACAGAGAAACTGAAAGTAGAGATCATTTAATGGAAGAACTGATCACAGGAAAGAGGGGAACATGTTAAGTGTTTAACTAATCTACTTTATGTATCTGTAGGACATCTATTATATGGATGGTGAAATGCTGTTCAAAGTTGTTCAGGTAAACTGCAGTTCAAAGTGTAAGTGGTTCTCTGAAAACAAGGAGCCTTAAGCAAAGGAGTGAAGTGGAGGTTCTTATTCGAGAATTGGGACAGCCATACATGCATGTTTGGTACTGAAGTTGAAAGAAAATAAAAATTATGTGAACAAAATGTTTGCTTAACTGGATTAGCTTTTGAATTTTGCTGCATCCCAAACTTCCTCTGTTATCATGAAAATATTTGCCCCCTGTCCCCCCAACAGTTGATATATATTAAGCAGTATTAAATCTTTAAGAATATCTTTCTGTTTTTGCTTGGGAAACTGTGGAGATACTTTTCTCTTTATGTGGGTTTTCACTTAGTATCATGCTTATTACCACTTGAACTACAGTGTAAAAATTAATTGTTGCTTCTTGACCTCTCGGCATTAAATATCAGTGTTTTTCCTGTACTGTGCAAGCTCTGTCTGCAATGCTAATTTAGTTATTAAAAACAATAAGCTGTACACAGCTTGTGGATTAACACTTTTTAAATTGAAAACAAGTAAAACATTTCCAAATTAGTATCTGCAAAGAGAAAATAGATCTTTCAAAGTGTACTCAATACATATACTTTGTTTATGTCATGATTGGTTCCCCCCCCCTAGAAATACTACTTTGTTAATAAAAACTTAAGGCTGGAACCAAGTTAAGAATAAAACAATTTGTAAGGGGTTTCCTTAAAAGAATTAGAAAAGTATGTGCAGGGAGCTTATTAAAAACCAAACACAGTTCACATGATGGGAAAAATATGTAGATGTTTTCTACTGTAAGCCTTCACAGAATGTTGTGGCATCAAGCAGAAAGAAAAAAAAAAGGGAGGGGGGAAGGCAGGTTCACTGTTTCATTCAGCATTACCATCTTTAATTTCATAAAAAGTAACCTCTCTTTAGAGGATGATGTATCTAATTTCTTCTAGAACCTTGCATTATTGAGAAAACAGCAGCAAGAGCAAATATCTTTAAGACATTTTTATAAACAGTCTTCTTACTTAGAGCAGCTTTTATCCCTGTGCACTTCCAAAACTTTCTGTTGCCTGTGTCTGTCACAGTGAGTTCTCTTGTCCCTGATACTAATGAAAAATATGTTATATGTGAAAGTGAATAGTATCCTAGTTAATAGTTCACAGCAGAAACTTTCTTTTCTGTGGGAATCTCATATTTCATTTCTTGTTCTCAGACGTATCAGCAGTATGTCCGGTGTCTCTGGTGAAGGAGTATTCTTGTGTACTTTTCCATTAACGACTGTTTCTGACTCCGTCATGTCTCCCTAATAAACACAACATGCCAACATACTGGAGAGTGATGGTTCAGTTTTTAATGCTTTTTTCCTTACTTCTATTTTTCTTCATTAAGAACAGATTTTCCTTTTAGGAAAAATTATCTTTTAGAAGCTATATGCATTTCAGGAAATTTTGCTCAATATTAAGCTAATTTATAAGTACAATTCAGAGTAGCAAAGGCAACCAAGTATAAAACTTGTGTGAGATCAGAATTGGGCTCAATTATTGTCCTTCTAGAGTCCTGATCCTGTCAACGCATGTACCTGTATAGCTTTATTTAGCTGGGTGGCCCCGCTGCCTATCCTCAGGAGGATAAAGTTGCTCACATCTGTAAGAAACATCAGGGTTTTTTACCCAAGGTAAACTGATACCTTTAACTTCTTAATTTTTATGGTTTGGATTAGTTACATGTGTCTCTTGGCAAGACATGGCTCTCCTGCAATAATATCAAGCATTTTTCTAATAAAAGTCTAATTAACTGTAATTATTAGTATTTTCTGACACCTGGCATACCTCAAATGTGTGTGATTGATGGGTAAAAAGGAAGTACATGATTAAAGAAACTAATTGGTATTATTTTGCAATGTATTTAATATACATAAATGCAAAGATTATTTCTTGCTGTAATTCTGAAATAAGTTAAGCATTCAATTTTGAGAAGCTGGTGCAAGTGTAGAGCCCTGGCTTGCTGGTTGGCTACTGATTTTTTTGTTCTAAACAAAAAAATTTCTGATAGTACGTATTGCCATAAATAAACATGCTGTAGAAAGTGTAAAAATGGGGCTCCTACTTTTCAGTAAAGTTATCACTATTTTAAGGAAGTAAAGCCTAACGCAGAAAACTGTCTGTAGGACTGCGGGCTGAGGCATCATCCCTTGAACTTCATGGCAAGAATCCCATTAACTCGATGGGAGTAACATCATGTGTTAATATATTCCTACTGAGGAAAGTACTAAAGTTTTAAGTAACTAAGAATATACAAAACCCTAAAACTTTTATGTTGATGAAACATATTTAAATGCATGTTTGATTAGATGTGCTTTTCTGAATTGTAGGTGTTGTGCTGGTATAAATGTGTACAGAGAAGTAACTATAAATGGGACTAAGAAATTCCACTGATGGTACATGACATGTATAACCTCTAGGATAATTAGTGGCTATAACTTGTTATTATTCTTTCCTTACATGTAGTGAATGTGAAATATCACCCAGCCTAGATGACTGGTGCTCATTTTTCCAGTAAATTGAACACAGTGGATTGAACTAGGGTGGCCCTTGAAAGTGATCCTTGGAGGTCTTCTGGCAGGTGACTAATATGGTGGTCTCATGTAGCCATATGGATGTGACCTGCTGTATGTTCCCTTCACCTTACTGGTTATGTGATATGTCCTCACGATGTGACTCAATTACAAGTGTCCCCCGACCCTTGATAGAGCTTATTTTTCTCAAATGACCATGTTCTCATCTCATGACATAGTGTACATGTGCATATTTCTCTATAGAAGCCTACCCCCCTGTGTAGGAGAGGAGCAGGATGTCAGTGTTCTCCATCCACTTCTGATGGACCATCAAGGGAAAACTCGGGGGTTGTCTGGACCTTGGATTAATGACCTGATCCACCCCACCTGAAAAGTTAGTACTGCCTGTGGCCTCCAACCCTCCAAATCCCTCAGTTTCTTAGCTTACTAGCTAGTCCTCATTTATGAGTAGTAAACATAGTATTCTTTGAACTTCCTGAATGTACCATCTTTTTTTACACTAAACTATTGTATGGGTAGAGTATAAGAACAAATGATACATTTCATGAATGTCTGTGTCGTGCCTATTTGAGTCGATCCATTTGTGACCATGGAGGAACATAGTTGGTGTTGAGAATCTCATTAAACCTCTAATTTAAAATCTTGGAGCCCTTGCTTAGCTACCATGAAAATGCTTGAAGAATGTTGCCAATTGAGATTCTATAAGTAAAGTTTATTGTATTCCTGAAAGTTTGGCAGTTTGTGTGCCAAACAGCTCAGCTCTGTTATTGCTGGAACAAATTACACGTTCAAAAATTTGTCTGTGGAACATGGTCTGAGTGGGCAACATGTGGCTGTGATCACTGATCATATTTACATGATCTCATTCAACTCAAGTTTTCCAGACTTAGGTCAATTATTTTTCTTGCTGAGGAGAATTTGAACTCGGATCTCTTGCTTCAAATAGGGCACGCCTATTAACCAACATGCAGTCACTGTTAGAAGGTTTTATTAGCCCCTGCTGACACTTGCTCTTCCCATAGTCTAGCAGTTGAACCATCTTTCATATGGAGCGATGGGTTCCAAGTCTTTTAGGTTCTGAGCTTTCTTTTATATATATATATTTAATATATAAAACACACACACACACGTATAAATATATATAAAAAAGGTAAAACATTTCATGTTGGATGTTTAAGCTCTCGTGTTTCAAAATGTTAATATTTTTGTCTTGATCAATTTATTTGCACTCTATATATATGTATATATTTCTGAGGTGAATGACAGAACTGGAGAAAACATTCTACTGATTTTTTCATTTGTTTATAAAGGTGATGTGTTTGTATGTCAAAGCAAATGGAGACGTATTGATCTTTTTTCTTGTTTCTGTTAGACCGTATACAAGTCTTAGAAGTCTTAAAATATCAAATAAGAAAATGTAACTAGAGAGAAAAAGATTGCATGAAACAGATTTTTTTTTTTTTTTTTAAGATCATCTTTGGTATTTCTTTTTTAATTGCTGTGTAAAGATACTTTTGGAATGTGACTGGAATCCTGTTGAAAAGAAGGTATTCTTACTTGATTTTGTTGTATCAGGCCCATGATACAGTCCCTTAGCTGAAATCAAATATTGAATCTTAGATGTTTGATTTCTCATGTTTCAAAATGTCAACATATTTTTTCTTAATCAATTTATTTGCACAGTAAATAAATTAGATAGATAACTCTCCATTTTCATTTTTGTCCAGCTAATTGAAAAGTTTTGTTCTGTACCAGTAGCTCTTCAGTAAAAATTAACATTGTTTTCTTTCTGGAGTATATTATAATTGTGACATTGTTTTGTGTTGATTGTGTAAGGACAATATGTTTATACAGACAAATGGACAACTTTCAAAATGTGGGCAGTTTTATTGACTTTAACTAAAAAAAAAAAAAAAAAGTACTGATAAAGTCCTCCCAAATAATACCTAAAGGAAATGGACATTGGTTTAACTGTTAGCAAATCCCAAGGCTCCATATTGTCGCCTAATTATCTCACCTATGGAAGTCTCAGCCAGATTTAATCTGCAGTCTGCTGCTGGGTAGTGTGAAAGTATCATGTGCTTAAAATCATAAGCAGGGTTGAAAATCATGTCCCCCAGTGCAGATTGAATAGAACATTCAATCTGTGATCTGTGACTGTCTCTTCTGTTCACTTTCACTTATCATTAGTTATATATCACTTAATTTTCTGATTAAAAGGGGCATTCTTTGGCTTTACAATGTGTACGCTTGTCTGTCTGCTTTAGTTTGTCAGTTGAAATAAGCCTCCATTTGGCTTATTATTAAAAAAGTCTTGTCAGTGGAATTGCTAGTGAATAATGCCAGTAAACAAGGGAGAGAAATAACATCTTTTTAAACCACACTTTTTCTTTTTCCTGGGTGAGTGCAACAGGGGAGGAGACAATGACATGCCTACTTTTGATCTTTTATCTTAAAGATTTTCTGTCATACGTAGAGCTACACAGTCACCGTATTCTGTATTACTGTTGTAAAAATCATGTATCCAGGAACATAAGATTCAAAATTGCATGACACAAGTAGAGATGAGTGTTTTTTAGAAAATAAGGCACATGTTGATAGAACAAACGACGTGCAATCTTTAAATGAGGAATTTTATTTCTCTCCTTAACACAGGGACTAAATGAAAATACAATCCTTGTTCTCACAGAACAAACCCCATTTTTTAAATTCCACCATTTAAAGACATTTTGTGTATTTAGGCAGTGACAAGGGTATTCATTATTAATTAACATTCAGGAGATAACTGACTGTCAGTTGCCAGTCAAAGTGGAGCTTGGAAGAATGTTGACATTGATTGACGGACGTGTTCTGGGACTATGCACAAACAGGCTGCTCAGGTCATCTGAACACATAAAAACATTACACATCGGCTCCACATACCTAAAAAGATGTTCTGCTTGGGCTGCCCTTCTTTCTAAAGGGAGGATATCATTCCATGTATCCTAGATTCACTTGATTTGCAAGTCAAACCTTAGCTTTCTAGCACCATGGTTGTCCGTTAAGAAGAGTTTAGTTTGGTCTGCTAAATATGGGTGACGTGTCATCGTGCTCTTTCTAGCTGTGAGTGGCTGAGATGCTTAAGCATTCAGGTTGAAACAATATTTTTGGTGTTGCTTTATAAAGTGCTATACATACTTACCTAATGGGTATACACTAATGTAATTTCTTCTCGAGGTAGAAGAAGATCCCCAAACCCTAATTTATATTACACAGAAATGCAGAGATGGAAGAGGGTTTTCAATCTTGCAATCGCTACAGTCTTTTCAGAAGTGAGTTTTAAATCTCTGCGGTCATACCAGTTGTCTCCATTTCCCTGAGTCAGTAGTGTATCTATATTCAGTGAAATGAAGATCCAGCCTGTGGCAACCTCCCAACTCCTTTTAGAGGAGGGTAAAACAAGCCCTTTGTCACATACAAATTACACTTGCCCTAGGCTGGGTATCTGATGCCCGGTGGGAACAGTGGCTCAGCTCCTCCTGCTTCTTGTGGTGGGCACCTGATTGTACCACGGGTAGTAGTTAAAGGAACACGGTGTGGTGGTTTATGGACAGTATATTCCATATAGAGAGATGATACTTTCCTGTATAGGTGAACAGCCTGGTCACCTTCAGCGTATGGTAAGCACCTGTTTCACAGGTACTTATTTCTCATTAATTTTTCTTCATTTTAATTTTCAGAATATGCTTACAAATATATCATGGTTGACTTGCATTTGTTAACTAAAAGAGATGGAGGGCTGTTCATTAAGGTGATGGGAAAGGAGAATATCTTCTGACTGGAGCCCTTTTCCTGTGATTATCCATGGGGGAAAAACTCCTGTCCTGTATGACATGTCTCTGTGGGTTAAAAAATGGATCTGTCTTGTCCTCTTTAAAATCCCCATAGCTGTCTGCTATAGGTGGAACTATAGGTGGAACACTATAGTTCCACCCAGTCCAGATGGAAGTAGCGTGCTGCTGGGGATCCCTTGCCAATCTCCATCCCTGACAGCGGTTTCTGAAGCATATTGGGGAAATCTGTTGAGAGCTGTCATCGTTTCATACTTACATGCCAGTTCTTTCTCTCCCTGTTCCTTCCAAGTACCTGCGACTGGGGTTCCTTAACGCTTCCTTTGGGGCTGGCGGGGTGCGCCGAAGAGGCAGAACTCCTCACTTTTACCCAGTGGAAAAGGGGACCACAAACGTTTTTGTTGCAAACCTGCAGATTTTCCCTTGGGTAAAATCTTGCTTGCTTTATTCATAAAAAAAAAAATAAAAAAATTAGTCCCTTGGGACTACTTGTGAAAGTAAGAAAAACAGGAATTGGCCCCATGTCATAACCATCTGTTATTAACACAAAGAGCAAGGGCCCAGTCTTGCAGTCCTTGCTAAAAGCAGTTTGTTTAATAGGAGTTACTACAAATATGAAAAATGTGTGTTTTCCTCATTACTGTGGCAGTATTCCCCACCAGTAGTGTAAAAAAAGGAAAAAAAAAAAGTCATCATGAGTCTTGGTGTACAATCGCACAATTGCATTATTTTATATTGCGGTAGGCTGTATGCAATAAACATCTCATTCCAAGAAATATATGTATTGCTGTATTTTCAAAAATCACTTCAGCTACTTTCACACATTTTTTTTTCATAGTACATCTTTTCATTTTATGGCTGAATTATGACTGGGTTTTCTTTTCTACTGTTTTTATGACTGAGGTAAACTTCCTTTTTGATTGCGGCTAGTTTGAAAATGGTGCCATTTTTCCTTCTCCCCCAGCAGAAAATGTTTGCCTTTTTAGTTGATGACCCCCCACTCCCTCCAACCCCCTCCCTCAATTGTAACCACAAGCATTATTGGAAAACTGAAATAATTTGATCCATCATGCCACACTACGTCATGGCACAGAGGTAGTTTTGGTGGCTGATACTTCATTCACCTTTATAGGCTGGGCTGTCAGGTTGGATTATGTTTTTTTCTCCACTCTTGTGACCTCGCCTGTATTTGGCATTTCTACCTTAATTTTTGAGACAATTACTCCATTGTATTTACTACAAAACCCATAGCTCTGTAAAAAAATCAGTTTTGGTGCCCCCCCGCCCCATTTTTTTTTCATCAGTTTTTATATGCATGGTTTTTAGATCATCCTTAGCTCTGAGACTTGTGCCAGTCCCTGCTAGATAACTTGTGCCATGGATTTTAATAGGGGCGTTTAATCTGTGCTCCTGTGCTTCTGGCTATAAACCTATGTTAGGCAGAGCAAGGGTTGTTATAATCCTGTTGATTGCAACTCAGTGGAAGACGAGTCCTCTGGCTAGCTATAATGCCTTTAAGGGTGGCTTTGCAGAGTCAGTCTGGCACAGAGCACATGCAGCGCAGCCCACAATCTGGGAAAATATATAAATTATGATAGCAGGCTGGGTGTTTCCATGGTGTATGCAGAAAGACGGGAATTGCTGTATTGGATCAAACAAGTGGCTTGTCAAATCCATTACTCTTATGCCAGCAATGTCCAGTAGCAGATGTTTAAAAAAAAAAAAAAGATAAAAGAGCATCAGCTTTGTTTTTCTTCAACCCCAAAGCATTCTGTACAGCTCTGTTAAGTTTCCTTTATATCTTTTCTCCAGTCATTCTGCCATTCAAATGTTAAAAGATGTCTGTTTTCATTCTGTGTAATAGATATGTTCTAATCCATTTAAGCTCCTAATGTATTTTTGTGATTTTTATTAAGTTTGTGGCCTCGGATTTAAATAGACTGGAAATTCTACAGATGTTTACATTATTAACTATTCAAGTCTTATTATTTATAAAATGTATACTTTGAACTTGACTGAAAAGCCTCTTGAGGATCTGACATAGAAGCATGCGCAGTAACAACACTAAACTGATTTCTGTGCATTTAAAGATGTGTATTTAAAATAGATTGGAAAAAACTAATTCATCGTTTGTGAACTATGTGTAGGACAAATGCACTGGAATTTTTTTACAGCAACTTCTTTTTCTGCGTTTATAGACCTTTTGAGCCACTGAAGGGTTAAGCCCCCCCCAAGGCAAACAGCGTATCACTTTCCTTAAAATGCCATTGGGAAACCGAGATAAATGGTGAAGCATTTTCTGTGTTGACATGATGTTCGCCTGTCCGACTGCATCCTTCCCAACAGACAGCAGAGAAGCAATTACGAAAAAAGACATCTGTGCCAAGGTTTGGCTAGCCAGGGAGGGCAAGCTCTTGTGTTTAAGAGGTAGAGAATCCAATCGATGAAAATGTCTGGGCCTGTTAGCACCAATAAAGCTGAAGGCCACTGGAAAGCTCAGAGAGGGTCTTTTGTTGCAGAGATAGAAAAGAGGCCGAAGCTGTGACACTTGGGGAGGAATAGGGTCAGCTAGTACGATCATCCATCTTCCTCAATGGCAGCTTTCTGTCAGTTTTTAACCCTGCTCAGCAGAGGATCTAAACCTCTATTGTTGGCACCAGCCAATTCTCAGCCAAGTGTAAATGAAGTTAATATTCACTGACCTTATGCATAGCCAATGAAGGCCCTTGATGTCATCCTGGAAATAATGTTATCTGACACTTCAAAAAGCAGATGTTGGCAGGTTGGTTGTGGGTTTTTGCTGAGGCAGTACGCAAAGACGCATTGTTTAGCCACCTCGCATTTAAACTGATTTCCATAATAACCACAAATAGGCCTTTTTGACCTTAAATTGACATAGTTATGGTTTTAGTTTGCATATCATTATACGCTGCTCACAAAGCCTGGCTAACCTGCACTAAATGATCTGGGAGAAGTAGCTCCATTCACTTAGATAAGAAATATATGGGTCACTGAGCAAATTTTATTTATGCTGATAAAACAGTGAGTAATTAAAATAGTTTAAATAGTTCAAAGCAGACATTTTTAGAACACAGTGAAGAATAGTGTTTATTTTGCAACATACCTTCATGAAAGGAAATATATCACAGAAGTAAAAAAAATTATCGCTTCCATGGGTATGGTTTGTGTTTTGAAAGGCCTATTACAAGCAACGGTTAGGGTCTTCCTTTGTCTCCAGTAATATTTTGTCATGGTGAAACATGATTATTCTAATATTGTTTTAATTACAGAAAGTTGAACAGTTTTCATAGGTTCCACTTTGCCAAAAGTTTATCTAAGACAGACGCGTACTGATGATAACTGCATATTTATACCATGCATTTGATCCACTTAGATCTCTAAACCTTCCACAGACTTTTATGAACAGAATGCATCCGCATTCCTCTCGTGTAAAAGCCAGTGTCAAACATCTGTTGTAACTCTGGGGTGACACACCATGACTCTTTTTAAGGCACAGTGGTGTTTCTCAGGAGCCTGTGGTTCTGATCTGAGGAACCGTATAAGCATGTACCACACATGGGATGTGAAAAGTAGTTTGATTTGGGTTATTTTCTTGTAAATTGGCTGTAATTCTGGCTCACGTGTGCTTACCTTATGAGAGATGAGCATAATGGCTTATGGTAATAAAGTGCAGATGCAGGATGAGTAGTCATTATTAATCAAAATGTTCAGCTGTATCCAGCAATGAACTTCGCACAACCATGCTTTTCCCTGCTGTGTACAGAACACAGCAGCAGGTAACAGAAAAGAACTAGAAAACTCTCTATTATGCCGCAGTATTGGTTTTAAAACCACATTTGAATGATGAGTGCAGTATATTTTGCACCTTTCAGGCTGCAATCCATACCTGTCCTTTTGAAAAAGAACTCGAAGTGCCATGGCTTTTTTTTTTTTTTTTTGGTCAAAGAATGAGTTAATGGTTGAACTGAGAAAGCCTGATCACCAGAGTTGCTTGGGAGGCAATTATCTGACAAGCTGGCAAAGCTGAGAAAACCAGAACAGATCTGCATTGAAGTCACTCAGATCTGATCTTAAGATAAACAGTCCTAGGATTTTTGGAAACTATTTTATTGACTGTGTTCTTCCCATCAGTTGTGTTTGTTTGTACCTGTTAAAGACGTGAACATGTTTCCTGTAGTAACAGATTTACTTAGCAACTCATCAGCTAGGGATTTCTCTGTATGCCCTTGCTTGATACTAACTCCCATCAGATGGGATTTAAAAAAGACAGAGAGAGAAATAAATTCACTAGGTTCCTGGATGAAATTTTAAGAAATCAGTGATTGATTTTGTTTGAAGTACAGCACCATATTTCATTAGCTTCTGGATATTTGTGTGCTGGCTGTGACATGTGATGGCTGAGTCCTATAGCTCAGATGATTAAAAGGCTACTTTTCGTTTGGACCGATTTTAATGGGGTATCTGATAGGACTAATTTGTCTAGATAGATTAACTCAGATTTCACCCCCCCCACCCCCCTACCCCCCCCAATCGTATATTCAATCCATTTTATAATCATTCTGAAAGTACCTGAAGTTAGAAGAAAATTTCTGAAATAGGGAATTACAGCCAGCTACTGAACAGTGTGGAAAGAGCAATGAGCCAGAGAGCATTGAAAGCAATGAGGCACCTTAGTGGGCCTTTAACAAGCCCTAAGTCTGCTAAGCAAGCAAATTAATTTGTTTAAGACTTTACAAAGACCCATTTCTTCTCTAAGTTATATTGAGTAATAACCAGATTGAGTCACATTTTAATTTTACTACACTGCTGTAAATCGATTCATTTCTGGCTCAGTTTTGATAGTCTGCCCCTTTGTCAGGCTTTATCCTATGAAAAGTGTAGAATGCCAAAAACCCCCACCAAACTGACCCAATTATGCCCTCTCCTCCAGCAGAAACAGATACTGAAGTACAGAAGTTTATTTCCCATTTCTGGGACGAGACTGTGAAAGAGAAATTTGCCTTTGTGAATTAAGCCATGGGCAGATTGATTCATTTCATCCTGTCAGGATTGAATATTGTTCCTGTTTTAGTTGAAAGTTTGCAAAATGCTAGCTTTCCATGGGCAGGCCGCTGAGGAAGTGATCCAAAAATAATGTAAATTGAAAGTGTTTGGTTTAATGTACTTTCCTGTTTGTTTGTGGGTTGTGTTTTGTTTTTTTTTTCTTTTTTTTTTCGCCTTTAAACAAAACAGAAGGTGGCAAAAGATGCTTTGGACTAAATGTCAGCAGAAGATTCATTAGGAGGGCAGTAACACAGGTAGCCGTGAGCTGCCGGGGGTGGCTGGTGGCATCTCTCCTGGAGCCTGAAGGCAGGACTGAGCCTGGCAGTACCAGCAGCGGGTTCGCTGGGTCTGGCTGCTCTGATGGAGGACACCTGGCAGGGACTGGGAGTCTGGGGTTCTTGCTTGGAGCTAGGTTGATTTGGTTCCCGATTAATCTCATCCGTAAGGGGTGAGGTCTTCAACAGCAGAATTTTTTGGCCGGTTCTGTTGTTCAGAATAATAGATAATTTTCACCTCCGGACTCTGGGCCTCTGCAGAAACAGTCTGTATGGATCCGAGTTCATTCTGTATTGCGTTGTCAGCATAGCTCTGATTTTCTTTGACAGTTACATCGGTGGGAAAGAGAAGAATGGAATTAGGTATGAAAAATTGCTTTGTTCGCCAGAGTTTCTAGAGAAGGTCTTTGAAGCTGTAGTGTGAAATCTCTAGCACATCTGCAGATGATTTATACTAATAAAGACTAGCCAGCAAAACTGTGTTGGAGAAAATATTTGAAGAAAAAAGCTCAAAAAATCAATTGTATGAGGAGAAAGAATATTTAGTACTGAGTCATCTTCCCTAATCAGTAGAAAAATGGATTATATGACTAATAAAGAATCACCTCAAAGAGAACAGTTAAACCATGTACCATTTTGTTGGACAGATCAGATATACTGTAAATAACTTAGCAGTAATGAAATATGTGATTTTGCAACAAACAAAATTTGCCATATGGGGAAAAAAGTCTTAATTAAATGTACCACTTTATTATTTTGTATACTAACAAGTCTATCCATTTGTGTTTTTTTTTTAAATTTTTTTAAAGTCAGTAATATAATTTACTCCACCCACACAAAGCATTGTACTGCTTAAAGTACCTGCTGTCAAACTGAAGCCTGGGGATATATCCTGGAGGAGAGGGAAGGGGCTGGTGTGTTGATGAGGAGGGACTGTGGACAGGTGAGCAGATGCAATCTGAGGGCACGATTTTGGGCATGGGCTGAGCTCGAGGATGGAGACGTTTCTCAGCCTCTGCCCCAATACTTTGGAGTGCCGGTGGATGTGTCAGTAGGTGAATACAAGTGTAAAGCAGGCGTTTTCATCGCTGCGGTAGGCATATCATTTAATGGTTCGCATACCAGAGCCGAGCGGCATCTGAATGCTGTGCAAATAGCCAGTGTCTCAGCCCGTGTGTGGTGTGTGGCTGAGAGCTGCCATCGCTAATGACACAGGATCACGCAAGCATCCTCGGTTTGCACGACGAGTTCTTTACTTAGGGCTTTGCCTTTGTTTCATAAAGTCAATAATGCAAATGCGTGAGAATAAAGGTAAGGCCTGACCTTGTCCCCTTGAAGTGACTGGGAGATTGTCTTTGTCTTTCATAAGACTAAGGTCTACTTCCTGCTTCTGGTCTGGTTTTTTCATAACAGTTTTCAAAGTGCCTTTCACACACGCACAAATAACCATTTCAATAGATTAAATATCAATGGTAAACATTGTGGAAATACCTTTCATAAATAATAGAAAAAGAAGGGCTCGTTTGGAAGTGCGGCCATATTCTTACTTAGTGGAGGAGAATAAGGGGCGTTCTTCCTCTTCCCTGCTGCAGGCTGCTCCTCTTTCTCCTCAAATGGCAGAGGGTGTGACAAAGGTTAGATTTTTGTATTACCCATACAAAAGGCTTCACTGTGTTTTATCCACATGGCAAGAGAGGCAGGAACTGTGTAATATCACTTTAGGAAAAAAAAAAAAAGATACACTTTAAATTTATGATCTGGACCTAAGGCGATTGAGCTCTGTGCTTCTCATTAAGCAAGTTGGAATGTCTCTCTTCTCTCTCCACCGTCCCTAAGCGCCTGCAAAACTGGAAATTAAAAGATGAGTTCAGTAGAAAAAGAAGGGTTCTGAATCTGAAAATTTACTGGGGTTTTGTGGGTTTTTTTCTTTTAACTTCTTAATCTTTAAACAGACTTGCATAGCTCATGTCGCTGAAATTAATTGGGTCCCCACAAAATCAGGAATGTCTGAGATCACCGTTGTTCTTTAATCTCTGGGTATGCATCTGTTCAGTCTCTGAAATGTAGTTGGGTCATCTTTTCAAATGGTTTTCCACCACTGCAAGGACTAGAAGCCATTTTTTCCTCAAGCTAGAGTTTAGATGGTTGTTCGGAAACAACGATAACAACGAACCCATGTGATTCTTAGAACTGGAATTTAAAATAGATTATCAATTGCTTTAGGATTAAGAATTAAGAAGAACTAAAAAAAAAGGAATTGGCAACTTTATGTGCTCAGGAATACTTTGATTCTGAAGCACATGTTCAAACCCGCAGTTAGAACAACTGCAAAGTTCTTTTTTCATATCCAGTCAGATCAGTTCGTGATTCTTTTGCTGTTTTTTTAAAACATGCTTTTAGTTCTGATGAATCAGTGTATCTCGAAAGAGTAAGCCAAGGACCCTAGTTCATCTCACACGCCAGTGACAGGACTGCTTCGGAAGTTGTGACAGCATCATCGTAATGGCTTCAAGTAGCTTTTACCTATATAAAACCATCGTAGGCAAAGTGTCTCAAAGTGTGGGAGAATACATGTTTGTTGCATAAGTGTAAGAGAGGACATAATTTAACTTGTGGAAAAACTGTTACCACTGATGAGGAATGGGAAGGAGAGAAGCCCCTTGGGGCTTTGAAAGTCCCTGAGTAAAGACTGAGTTTGTATGGCTGGTGAATAGCAAAACCATCCTTTTTCTTGCAAACTAGGGATATTTGCTGCAGAATTCACCAAGCAGACTGTAAGCATGGACGGTTGTCTCTCTCCCATATGACTGTAGAGGCCCTTTTGGAGTGAAATCTGGCTACAGCCTGCGTGTGTAAAACACCCTCAATGCCCAGACTGCAGAGGAGGGTGAGCGCCTGAGGTCTGGCTCCTCCACAGCTCCTTGCATGCAGCACATCAGGCAGCGCAGGACTTGCATTCCAATGGCTGTGTAATTGGAGTCTCCCTATGGGCAAAGTTTAAGTTAAGAGCGAGGAAATATCCTACGCTGAGCAGGAGCAGGTTTCTTGTCAGGGCACACCTGTTCCTCCTGCACATCCTTTTTAGTGCAAGATAAAACAGGAATTGGGGGAGAACGAGCATGTCAAGGGGAATCTAGGTTTAAAAGCGATTTAAACTAAACAGGAACAAGTCTTATTCTGTTTGCATGGATTTAATCAGGAACAACTGCGTGTGAAGTCTGCAGCGATCCTCAGCTTGCCAATCAGGTGTTTAGCTATGAGTTGCAATGTCTGGTCTCTTTACCACTGACTGCTAAATGGGAATAAATTGTTGTATATGCAATACCAATCGCATTATTTCAGAACTGTATTCCTCTGCATTTTCTACTTTGCATGTAATTTTTTCTTCCACTTAAGTAATGCACAGTGCTCTCAGTATACAGCCCTAGAAGTTTACAGCCTTGCTGTTGCTGCTCATTCATGTTATGGCATCTAACATTCCTGGAATTATCAGCTCCTGCTCTGCTATATTAACTAAAATGCTCTATCCTGGTGATACCCCATCATTCACTGAATTTCTTTGCACCACTGGGGAGAAATAGAGAGGGTAACTTTTAATTCTGTGCTAAAAATGAAGTGCAGGAATTCAGTAAAGTTGCTGGACAATTAAATAAGTCTGAATTTGCCTAATTGTGTGAAGTGTCTCTTGCCAGCTCTTGTAGTGATATCATAAGCTTTATGCCTACTTGCTTCTGTACAGTATCAGCTCCTGCAGAAATATATTTCAGTTTTCTTTCATTGAATTTTTTAAAGGGTAACTGTCAAACAGTTCTGATGTTTGACAAATGCTGTGTAGTTAAGGATACTGAAAGAAGATAATAAGTGATAAGGGATAATCAAAAAAGGAAAATGGAAATGGTCATATTTTAAAGTCTTCAGTGCAAGTAAGTAGAGATCGACCTCCTGTTGTTAACCTTTCTGTATGCCCATCGTTCATTAGGCAGGGAGTTTAAAGTTTTTTGTTGAGATGGGTTTTTCAGACGTGGGCTCTTTGTTTTGGGCTATATGAGTCCAAAGTAATCTGCTTGCTCCGGAGGAAGAAAGTAGTGTCTTCTAAGGAGTATTCTTTTAGGAGTAAAAGAATGTCTTTCCATTTTTGTTGCAAAGCTATCACCTACAGTGCACTTCAGGCCTGAAGGGAATCATCTCGATGGAGGAAAAAATGTTGTTCTTTTATTAATAAAACACAGTGTATTATGTTTGTGCCTGTCCTTGCTGCTGCACAGAGGCATCCCATTTACAGTCATTAAAAACTCATTGAAACATTTATTCTCACCACAATGCATTAATAGCATTCAAAGCCATTAGTAGCTGGCTGTTGTGCATTTGCAAAAAGTTGTAGTGCTAGATCAGCACACATGCTACTTTTTCTGTGATAAATGAGCAATAGTAACATATCAGGCCAGAGACAGATTAAAAATATTTATAGCGTCAGCTTTCTGTCTTACAGTTCACTTATTTTTTTTTTCGCTTGCTACACTTCTGAGGTAGGTGCTAATTAGTGTATCATATGGGTATAGTAATTTTACATTATTATTTTCAATTTGAAATAATGATTAAACGTCATGTGAGAAACTTACAAAATGAAACGATGTAGTAAAAGATAGCCCTCTAACATGATCAAAAGGCTCAGACTCCTGCTTGCTGCCTCAGTAAGCACAAAGAGTTAATATAATCTCACAGCACATTGTTAGGAATTCAGAACAAAACAAAATGATGTGTAATTCAGGGACAAATGAAATAATTTTCTGCCTATTTGTAGAATAACCCCTTTTAATTTGGCCACTGGGACAACTAATAAGTTCTTAAAATCATAAGCTTTGTGTAGAAAACATCACTTTTTACAAAATATTCCAATGTATGCATGTTTTTCTGCCCCCACAGCTTATTTGCGTGAGATAGGTTAGTCCATGTTTCCATGAAAACGAATGCCAAACCTCCTGCTGAATTTATTTATCAAACGTTGCATAAAAACTAGATGCCACGTTCTGCTCAGCTATTCCCACTGGGTTTTCATTGGCGGAAGTTAAAAGGTGAAATTTTGGCCTTGCTGAAGTGAATGGCATGAATCTTAGTTTAATTGGACCAGGAATTGACCCAAAGTATTCTGCTTATTATCGCATATTCATCTCCATGACAGCTAATTGTGATGTCACAGAGCAGAAGCATCGTGGGTAAGACAGACATCAAGAGGAGGTACATTTCTAAGCAACGTAGATAATGATTTATTTTAAATGTGTCCTGTAATAAAAGAAAATAAGTGGTGGAAAATCAGTGATGTTTAAAGGTATTTCACAACTTGCTATTAGAAAGAGTTGGTATCTTTATTAGGTAGTGGTGAAAATGAAAAAGAGAATTATAAATTTCTTCATGATTTTTAGCATAATTGCAATGAATATCTACATGGGCCACTTTGCTATGCTAAATTTTGATCTGAACAATGTGCAGGGGACTGACCAATACAGGACCAAGGTTTCTCTTTCTATTTTGATTCCAAAAGTGTTGTCCACTGTCACAGGAGAAGTGAACTTAATCAGACGTGACTTGACTTTACATCTGTGCAGGAGGTTATCTCTTGTAAAAGGGTAGAGTTGTGAATGAAACCTTTGTCTTCAGCTTCCTTGTCATCCTGCAGTACAGTTGAGCATGTTAGCTCAGTTGGAATAATGTGCTGATTTTCTAAAGATGAAAAAGATTTTTAACCCTTTCCTCTTTTTAAGTTCTCCATTCTGTACTTCCTTGGATTTCACACTACCTGCCTTGGTTTTAGCAACTCTGATTTCAGTCTGTCACCTTCCCTGGCTAAATATAAAAAATGATACGCTTGTCTCCTTGAAGGAGAATATTCAAGAAATGCAGTCCCGGTGAGAGTGCAGTTTTGTAGCAGCAGGGATTCTTTTTTCCTGTCATTTTCTTAATTCAGTCTCTGTTTCAAATCTTTATCAGCACCTGTCCTTTTAAGGAAACAGATTAAAATGTCTGAGGGTAAATGGAGGATTGATTTGGTGTGAACATACAGTTTCTGTGCTTTTACAGTACAGGCAGTTATGAACAGAGATACCACATGCTTTAACATTCTTACTGACTAACTGCTTTGCTTCCTTGCCTTTGTGCATGCTGATTTCCAAGTTCTTCTTGCACCGTATTAGGCATAAATTAAATGTATATTTGAAAAGAATTTTTTTTTTCTTTTTTTTTTAAGAAAGGGAGCATGTGAGGCTGTTTTATGAAATGTTGGATCATCCAGACAGTGCTGGATGCTGGAGAGGGGTTATCTGTTAGGAAACTACGGAGGTATACAAGGAGTAAATACTAAAGATATTTGGTTTAATAAAATGATAACAATATTCTGAAATATTACAGAATATATTGCTGTAGCTCAAATATATTGATGACTGTCTGACTAGGTTAGAGATAAAAGCAGTAGACATGCATTTGCTCTGTTTGCTCTCATTTAATTTCATCATAGTGAGTCACATAGGCATCAAGATTTATATGTGTCTGATAAGTAGTTGGGATAGAGAGTGCTAATGATGGTTGTAATGCTTTCTAGAATTCTATTTCTTCTGACTTTGGTTGACATTGTGACTCTAAATACTGCAGACTCTGTAAATTAGAAAGTGGAAGACAGAGGAGGGGAGAACCTGCCTCAGAATTCACACCATATTCATCAATATTTAGTCATCCATAGGTTGATTTTTTTTTTTTTTTCCTCCCCCCCAACCCCCATGTGTCTGGACAGGCAGAATGCATGATGCTCCTCTGGGAATATTTATCAGATTGGAGTGTGCATTTATCAGGAGAAATTCAGGGAAAGTAAGTCATAAAACATGCTGAGGTTTTTTGTATGTACAAGGAACTTATAACATTTATCCTTCAATTCAAAGAAAATCCTTTTCATCAGTGATCAGCGCAGAATGGTGAGAATTGGCTGAGTCTTACTGATCCACATGGGACAACTGTCTCTAGCACAATCTGTTTATGCTGATGGCCCTAGCACTGACACGACAGATGCTTGGAAAGCTGCTGTCTCTACTGCCGCTGTTGTTGACACCATTGCAAATTCTTAAAGGAGAGTTGCAATGAGTCTTACTCTGGTTGAAAAAAAGACCCACAGTTAAAAACAAGGCAGTCTTTTACAGCCTGATCCTGTGGGATCTCTCTTGCCTTCATGTGCTTTTGGATGGTCTTAAGCAGAGGCATTGTGGGTTGGAGGTCTTCACCTCTTTAAGTGGCTGTGGTGTTGATTAATAGGAGAATTCAGAATATTGCAAAGTGTTTACACATCTCTTACCATCTTCATTTATATGACTTGGGCGTCTGCTGCTGTTGTAGCACTAGTCCTTGGAGGAACTGCTTTTCCAGGACATGAACAAAGACAGAAGCGACAGTATTGCAGCCAGAAAAAACATGGAAAAAGATAGCTATGGGCAATTTCCACAGCTCATAATAAGTAGCAAGAGCAAGTATAGCACACAAAATCAATAAAAGCCCCTTGTCTATCTACCCTCTTACCTCCACAACGCTCTCCTGAAATCCACAAGAAAAAGGATGCAGGAATAAAACGTTTATCTTCGATGTGCCTGTCTGTTAGGTATATCCTATGGCTGACAATTTCCCCTTTATCATTTCATGCTTGTTTTGGTGGAGGCGTAGAGAACAGAGTCAGTTCATCCATTTAATTCTATCAGCCGTTAGAAAGTATTCTCTCTCCTAGTGATATTTTCCTTTGAGCAGGTTAAGTTCTTCTGAAATTGCAGATTTTACTGAAGGCTGTTGTTGCTGTTTAGTGCATTAATGCCTACATGTTTCAACCAGACTCAAGAAGAGGAATCAGTAGATTCTGAGGTGCTACTGTCTGTACACTGAATGGGAATGTATCCCCCTTAGTTCCTATTGTTCATTATTTAATCAGAGAAGATAGAGGAAACAAGAGAAGTTAAGCGAGTTGGCTATGGTCACAAAGCTCTTAAGTGCCAAAGTGAGGAATAGATCCCAAATACAAATTTTGACTTAGTACCTTTGTTACTGAGCAATGCTACTTCTAAATAATTTTCTTTTATGAAGAAGACTGATTAGCCTGCAAAACTGGCCACATACCTATTGTAGTTAACAGAGTAGTGGAATGAAATCCCAAAATGAAATAAAATCAGGTATGGATTTGGTCCACTTCCACTTCTGCTTTATACCTCTGCTTAGAACAGAACAGAGGCCATAAAAACTAAATTTTCAGGCTCTACCGTACATCATCATGACTAATGAAAGTTGAAACAGAGTAGGGTATCCACCTTTCTGCAGCTCTTCCTGTGAAATCTACTTTTAATTTGATGGTTATTGTTGCAAAGAGAAGGGTACAAAAAATAGACATTAGGCTTACAGACATTTGAATAAATTAATTTTGAGGAAAAGCCAGTAGTTTGAGTTTTGCTTATATTTAAACATATGCAACCAGCTGGAACAATATATGAAAAGAACGACTAAACTTCTCTTTTAAACACTTTGCATCACGTGACATAAGGACATTGTACATATATTGTTGTCGACTCAGTCACTTCGGAGTAAGGGCCTATGAAGACAGACCCAGTGAAAAAGTATGTTATGTTCCCTAGTGAGGGAATAGTCATTTAAAATTGGCAGGCGGGGGTGGTGTACTCAGTGCCAGAAAGTCAGGCTGAAGAAGATGAGGCAGTAAGAAGCTGGAAAGCCTGGAAGAACAGTTTACAGATTCTCTGATATAAAAATGAGAAGCTAGAAGGGGTAAGATGAAATACCATGATGATGAGTTACTGTGGTCATCTTCTTTCAAGGAGTAGGTACTTCAGTGGAAAATTTACCCAAGTTTATTGAAAATATAAAATAATGTTATTTAAAGAAATGGAGAATAAAGAAAATGACTGCAGTTTTAATCTGTGTTCAATGCAAAGAGAAAATTGAGGAGATAATGCAGATGTTTGGGTTGCCAAATGTTACATTATTCTTTTATGCAGAAAAATTGCCTTTTCCCATCCCACTGAGGTACTTAAGCATGGCAACAGCTGTAATACAGTAAACCCAAACCCCACAGAATTAAGGTAACTCTCCAGAAATTTAGGAACTAAAAGCAGCAGAAGTTTGCATCACCTGTTTGACCTTCGTGAGAACAGCAGTGCAATCAATCTTCTAAGTTTAGCAGAACTGGTATAAAATTTGAACAGGAGACATAAATTTTGCTGCATATGCAAAGAGCTGCATGTGAGTGGACTATATACCTGTTGAATCTTTAGCTGAACAACATAGCCTGAGATAATACCAAAAGTCAATCCCTTCCTCAAGTTTTGTGTTATTGGATTTGATTTACTAGTAAAACCACATAAACCCTACCTAATCTTCTTTCATTCTGAGTCTGTCTGAGGTTTTTCTTTGTCCCCTGTTCTCTTCTGATTTTCTCATCTGAAAGAGGTGCTTCACTTTTTTTATATTGATGGGAGCTGCTCATCTAACAGCATGACCTGGCATTTGTTGTCTTCATTCTTAAGGTTGTGAGATTTGGGTTTTTTGGGGGGGGTTGTTTTGGTTTTAAGCAGGGCAGAACACATGAACTCTTTTATTTCTGCACAAAATCTTAAGTCTGCCAACCTGTTACAGAGTGTTACAAAGAGAAAAGGAGTATTTTATTTTCATATGTCAGTGGACGTAAATAAAAATGCTATGTGCTTAAGCACTGTCAGGAACAATTTATATTAAGTTTTAGGACAATTACTATACGATCGATTAGACTATGGGCTTTGCTGCCAAAGGATGTTGTAGAAACATCATCATGGAAAAGGTCAAGAATCTGTATTTCTAAATTCTACAGCAGTAGCCCTTAATTCTGCAAACCAGCTATGGCTGACGGAAAATTTTATAGCAGCTTCACCGCAAATAAAAAGCAGAGGCTGTAAGTGAATTCAGTATTTAAAAAAAAGAAGAAAAAATAAAAAAGCAATCAGTACAGCAACCCTAGCATTACCTATTTTCACATTAAATTCCATTTCTTTTTCCACTAGCTCCCATTTTCAGACTTTGATGAAACAGGTTTTTTGATTGCTAATCCACAGTACGTGCTATGTTCAGGATTGAAGAAGGATGAGTGACAATCCAGCACTAAGTATGAGCTGTTTGAAACCTCTGGTACTACTGGAAAAACATAAGTGCAGGGGACAGATGGGAGGATATATTGGTTTAAGTCCATCCAGAGGTACTTGCTGGGAACCTTGCTGGTTGAAAACCAGTATGCCTGCAGTGATGAAACACATTTGGGCTCATTCTTGCAAAGATGTACAATAAAGTCACCCTGTGTGACACTGACGTCAAGTGTGTGGGAACACATTGTCAAAACCTCTCCCTGCATTTGAGGCAGATTCCAGTGAGCTTTGCATTCCTTTTACATCTTAGAGCTCCTTGCTCTGAACAGCATTTTGTTTCATTTTGACAAAGTTATCAGTAGTTATCAAATATCTTAAAAGCTGCAAGTTAAATGCAGAATAGAGTTTCGACTGCTTATGGGCCTTATAGGACAAGGAAACCAAAAGGGCACAAAAATGCACAAAAGTGCCTTATTAATTCAACATGAGAATTAGCGGCTGGGCAAAGGGGTTGGCATCCTTTGTAGTCTGGGAAGTAAAATGTTAATTAAGGATTCCCAGATCCCCCAGAAGTGTCCATAATTAATGCTTGTTGTAGCTTCATGCATATAGTGGCAAAAAGCCCAATATATGGCTTTTGCATCTGCTATTTCAATGATGTCATACGTTAGTTTGTTCCAAAGTTTGAGGAAAGATGAGACACGGAGAGACAAATAGAGGGTTTTTTTCCTTCTTTTAAGAATCATTGTGTACTTGATAAAGTCTTTAACAACTCAGCTTTCTGCAGTCACTAATAACTGAGAATGTTCACTTGTTCTTGGATTCACCCAAACTGTTTCTACTCCTACCATTCATTTTTGGACACATAATAGGCCAGCAGAGAGGGTTATATCATTGAAATATGAATGCTCATGAAGCATGCACATATGTACACACATGCCCACAAACATAGACGTGCTCACGATGTTCGTGTAGAATTAAGATTCTTCAAATGTGTGTTCTTTCTATACTGCTGCTGTAATGCAGTAAATTGCCAGCTAACATTTGCATTCATATCAAATTAATTTTCATCATCTTCCACATAAATGTCATAATAGCCTAACATAATCATAAACGACTTAACTTCACCAGTATTTTATTTTGAATTTAGAGAACTAGTTACAGTACACCAGTTCTCTACTCAAAGGCTCAGATATGCCAACCTCAGCTTGATATCTGAGTCCCTGTAGGCATACATTACTCATTTCAGTTCAGTCACTGAGACTTTGTGTGACAAGCTATAAAAAGCTCTACAACGCTATGTGTATGGATCTATTTGGTGCTTGGTAGAGGCAGACCTGATAGAGATTGTGGATAATCTACTGTTCTCATTTCTCATCACTACCCAGCTATCATAGGATGCTAGATAAACTGCTTGCATGTGAAAACAGGAGATAATTTATGAGGCTCTGCAGTTGGGTTCCATTTGAGGATTACTGGTAATTCTTATGACTGGATGCTTATATGTTGGCATGCCAGGGCAAGTAACTGAGAGCAGGATTTATTTTGAAGCTGTCTCCTGGAGAGCCATTCCACTGACCATTTGCAAGAGGCTGGGGCTGTGTTCATAAACATTGTTTGTCTGGTCTTGTTTGAGGTGGTGTATAGTATACAAGACATCCGTGTGGGCTGGCAGACGTGATACAGGAGTCACAGAAGACCTGTACCCTGTTGGACCATTAGGTGGGGACGTGGCAGGATAGCCTTTCTCAGACTGGCCTAGGCAATTGTGGTTAGGCAGCTCAGAATTGAGCCCTGGGTCTCCATAGGCTCCAGTGAGAACTTAGCTACTCATTACACGTGTAAGCACTGATATATTGACACTGAAATTTAGGTGTTGTAATCTTGGGAGCAATCACATCCTGAATATTTAATCTGTGGCCTGTTGTCAGCTAGGCAGTGGAGATCAAGGGATAAATTTAGAATCATAGAATCATAGAATTTGAATGACTTCTCTAAAAATATTCCTGCTCTGCATCACATTGCTGCAGTTTCTGTTGATGTTTCCCTCCCAATGGCCCCTTTTTTCCTGCTGAAGTCCTCAAGGCAGACTCAGGATGCCCAGGTCCCAGTCTGTCTTTGTATTTAAATCCAGCGTCAGGGTTGGCCAACCTTTTTTCTTTGTGTAGCTTTCCTGTCACTGTCTCAGAGGAGACCCATTTGAGATCAGTAGGTCTGCTGGACTAGTGTGCTTGCTGGTGATAAGGAGCCGGGCTGTGTAATGGAAATTCATCTGGCTGAGCAATTAGAAAAAGTTGGGAAGAGAAGGGGAGGAACTGAGCCCCGAGTGAGGACTGTATGCCTGTTTTGTGTCCTGTTGCTCAGCCCCATTCTTTGGCTCCTAGTGGACGTCCACAGCCACTCTACTCTCTGAATTTGTTCCATCTTTGTTTTTCTTATAAAACTAACTTTAATTAAAGTTTAATTATATTTGTGTTTTTATCATTCAGAAAAAACGTTAATATTTAATGCAGAAAATTGCAAGAATGGGGAAGAAGGACGGTGGTACTAGAAGACCAGTATGCTTTTCGGTAATGTAGCAGAACTGAAGATGGAAATGTATTAGAGGCCGGGGAGATATCAGGGAATGCTTTCTATCAGTGTCAATATCTGCTGTCCCCTGGGCCATTGCCATGACTTTCATGCCTTCTTAGAGATATGTTTTATTTCTTCCTTGGCAGTCCATCCTTTTGAGAATGAATGAGTGATTTTTGAATAGAGCTGCCTAATTGAAAGCCTTAAATTCCACCCCAAGTGGAAAACTGAATTCTGCCATGGGCTGTGAGGACAATTCCCTAACATGGACAGTATTTCTTCTGGGAGCTGCATACATGTTATGTGAGGACAAACTCGGCCCTATTGCCTGTTATTGAACTTTATAATAAATTTGCTTTTTCTCCCCCGACTTCTGTAAACCAGCTTTTATTTTCTTTGTTTTTCTTTTTTTTCTGTTTTCTTTTTTTTGTTTGTGACTATAACAACTTGCTTCCTTCATTGTTTCTCTTTCAGTATCTTGCTCTTTTTCAAAGAGTTGTGCAGTTTCCTGAGCACTGAGGAACCAACATCTATAAATTTGTCTTTCTAACAAACTATGCAGAGCTGTTTGAAGAATATCTTGCACATAAAAAAAAATCATTTGAGTTACAAATTGTTCACAATTAGGATGCTGAGTCAGTTCTACGTCTGTTAGATAATTTATGTACTGATTTGTCAATCAAAGCCAACAATTAAAGCTTCTCCAAATAAAGAATTCATGTTTTCCCCTCATGATGGTGTCACTAGCAAAGAGCATGGAACAATAAAAGTTAATCTGTAACGCAAAACAGTTACTGCTGAGGACTTGATGTCCACACTAAATAAATTTGGGGGGGGGGGGGTATTTGGGGTAGGTCTAGTCTGATCCATTGTGGTTGGAATGCATTAGTTTCACTCTTGGAGCACATCTTCTGGTTATTTTCCTCTGAAAGCAAACCAGTTCATGTGCTCTGAGATTACTCTGATGTGAACCAAAACATGGTCAGCAGGGATGACCGGGAAATCACTTCAAAAGTGCACTCTGGATCCAAACAGAAGTGCTAATGTGGATGCATTCATGTTATATTAGCATTCTTTCTATTCCCTTTCAGTTTTTGAAAGTTGAAACCAAGACACGCATAAATAATGATAATAAAAATCACAAACAGGAATTCTAAGTTTCCAAATCCTTAGAAGTGTTGTAAATGCCTTGGAATATCGGTATTCTTGGAAATGTACCTGACAGCGGGTGAGATGCAGTGGAGATGGTTGGTGTGCCTGTACTGCGGTCTCTGCTGTGACATACCTGAGCTGGCTCTGTAGTCAGGGACACCTGCGCACAGCCCCTGTAACAGTCGGTGTTTGGAACGTGCTATTTACTCAGCTTCTTGGGCTTTTGAAAGCTACACAGAGTTGGCTGCTGCTGTTGTGTTACTGTCAGGATTACTCAGATTCAGTGTTGGTGTGGCTGTATCTGTATAAGCTTCAGCTATGTAAGGAATTGCATGGAAACATGCACTATGGGTACTTTCTTATAAGAAATAAAACATGGTTTAACGTTCAGGTAAATAGTCACTTGGATGAACTCTCATAGTTTATGAAAATAATTTGATCAATTCATGAAAGAAAAGTTTGTCGGGGGTTATTAGGCAAAGAGATGGCTGATAGCTCACGATTTCTAGCGCCTGGTTGTTGGATGCGGGTCCCCTCTGCCCTGCTCTTTCTTCCCTTTTGTAAGCATCGGGCATAGGTCATGGCAGAAACAAGCCAGTGGTCTAGGTGGACGTTTGATCTTCCTCATTTGCCTTGTCTTTATGGCATGATTCAGGTCATCCATTGTCCAAGACACCTACTACTTCATTGGATTTGAATCAAGCCCTCAGGACTGTAATTGCTCAGCTGGCTAATGCCACTAAGTTTTTGGAAATTTGCAGAGAACTATGATTGCACACATTTCCAGTGAACCTGGGCATTATACATGCAGAGAGCTGTTCTCTTAGGGGTTTTAAAGGATTAAATGTAATAGTAGTGTACACTGAAACAGAAAGTGTGATAATCTTAGTTAAAGAGCTTGATTAGGTGGCAGAAGCAGTGTGGAAGTTCCCAGTGCTTTCAGTGAAAAAAAATCTTTTGTATGGTTAGATGAATATCCTCTTGTCTTCTCTAACAAAAAGAAAGTTCATGTTTTAAGATTACTCCATGCTGGCTCCATAAAGCTTCCTTGGATATCTAGGTTCTTTGTTTTGCAGTGGCGTTTAATCACTTGCAGTATCATACACTCTTCAACCATGCACATTATCCCTTAATTATATATGACTAAGCCCCTCTTGACTATAAGACATGTTGTTTGTTCAAACGCACTTACAAATCCATTTTCTTATCAGTTCTTTGCTGAACATTTACACAACGGGGTACAGTTTAAATATGAAAATAAACCTTTTTAAAAAAAATTGTTTGACCCACCCACCTGGCCTCCATCTGTGATTGTTCTGTCTCTGCAATCTGTTGTCTGCTTTTCCTCAGCGTGTTCTTTATCTTTTTGGATGGCTGCTATCTTTGAGCGGCTTTATTGCCCCTCCCTATTTTCTGTGTGCTTAGTAGAAAGTGACATTTCCAAATCATAAGGATCAGCCAGGCAGATTTGATACGCTCTCTGCTATAAGACACACTTCTGCTCAGAGTATGCAATTAGTAAAGACAACTTCATTTCACAGTATCACAACTCATGCTGTACTATTTGGAATTAAAGCATTGTGTGAATCTGGGAAGATTTCTCATAAAAACTTGTAGCAGATAAATCTGTCAGTTAGCAATGTTCTTTCTTAGCACAGACTTAGTGAAGCAAACCCAGAATAAGTTTCTTCATGTTTTATTCCAGTTCAGTTTTGTATCAGTGAATTAGTATGGTAATGCTTTTCCTTTATCTTTTTATTTTTATTTTTTTTCATTAAAGGGGAGTTGTGTGTTTGTAATCTCTTAATAAACTGATACTCTAATCTTTAGATAAAGAGGTTAAAGCCTTTTTTATTTTGAAAGTTTATAGTTAAGTACTTACACAGACAGTTTAAATTTCCAATCTGTGCACTCATAAAAATTTTGTTGGCTTCAGTGAACCTGGAAGGGAATCCTCTCTTAAAGAAATTGGAGTGTATATTTTGTTAATTTTCCGGAAGTGTTTCTGTTTCTTCCTGTTCCAAGCTAAATGTAACTGTGGAGAACAGTTGCTTTTTTGCATTAAAGTTCCTCCAAAAGCACCACAATGGATTGATAGACATGAGCATATTTTTTCTGAGTAATTAGGACAATCAGCTTTAAATGTAGGAATATCTGAGACCAGGATATGCAGCTAAAGTAATTTTTAGATTCTGTAGCACCATTGTGCAGAAGTGGAGTTATTTCTCTCTTGTGGGTTCTTAGAAGCTGGTCTTTTGTTTGGATGGATTTGCCTGCTGTATAATGATGGCCTTGAGGAATGTGTTACAGAAACCTGTGAAAAATTTCCTCTGGACTGAAGCCTGGAATGGTAATGGTAGGTCATTGTCCAAAGGAAACAAAAATGTGTTATTAAGTTATTTTAATTTCATTTCAATTGGAAAGCTTATAGAGATGCCTGCTTCTGTTCTATTTTATGAGTAAGCCCTCCAGATTTATTTCTTGCCAGCCAATTATTAAGCACCATTACAGTTAAATTAAATTAAACATCCACATCAAGTAGATTGTCTCAAAGCTTCAGGAGCTCTACAGCAACAGATCTATTTGCACCACTTCCTTTACAGAGAACTTCATCCCTGAAACATATGATCTAAGACTCCCCCAAAAGACCTCTGTCATTTCACAGGAGACAAAAGGATTTTGTGAAAGGATTTCAGGTTATCTGAGGCGTATCCGAACAGTTGTTGTAAGGCAGGATTTTGGGGCATCAGGTGGGAGTCATCTGCGTGAAGAGGGAATCTATGGCATAAAGATAGACAGAATAAGTAAACCCGGTACTGTTCTCTCCACAGAAGTACAAGAAGTTACTCAGGTTATATTTTTACTCACTTTACATTTTATTAAGGCGTCGATTAAGCATTGCTGCTGAAAGAAGTGTTTCCACCATTTCTCAGCCCCCTGCTCCTGTGCTGTGCCTTCACAGACATTTAGTGGCTGTAGAGTGAACTGGATTGAGGAACCAATAAAACAAACAGCACAAAGTTAGTTTTACAGTAGTATGTCAGAAAATTTTGTAAATAAGGCTTTAGTGACATGTGAATGATCGTGCCTGTATAATAAAGTAATTTTTATGTCTTGCAGAAGAAGTAGATTGCTGTTGGGGAACCCCTTTTTCAGCATAGGTGCATCTACATTGTATTTTGGACATCAGTGTTGAGCCTTTCAGCGAAACCAGACTGGCTGAGTGTCCAGGCTTTTAGAGACAAGTGTTAGGTGAATGTTAGGTGAATGTCATGGCATCCTGGGAAGGAAAACTTGGCCTGGTATCCTCCAGCTGGCCTGAGCTAACGCTGTCCCACCCATGCCTGCCCATGGTTGGGGTCAGGCAGGCAGGTCAATGTACGGAATCTCCTGGAAAGTTGTACAGGGGCATCCAGTCTGTAGGCAGCCCAAGAAGTGCCTAGCTGCAGGCATCTGATCTTCCTGGGGCAGCATAAGCTGTCTGTCCCCCCCAGCCGTGGGACTTGTCTGTGGAGGAACGGCTCTGGAGGATGAGACCCAAGTTGGAAACTTTGATCTCTGCATACGCAGATCTCTGGCTGGCAGATCTGGCTGACGTGTCTGTGATAGACCAAAACTTACCCCTACTTCCACTATCCCTCTGATGGTAATTTAGAAGCAACTTCACCAGACAAGCTATCATCACAAGTCTTCCCTTCACCAGTTCATGCTGCTTCTCCTGGAAGTCTCTCAGTGTTGCTCCCAGGAAGGGAGAACGGGTAGCCAGGGAGTGAGAGGGTTTTTGCAGATATTTGGAAACTGTTTTTGTGGGGTTTGGTGAAAAACACAGTGACTACCTGATTAGAGGACTCTGACAGCCAAACTGTCAAGACTGTGGCTGTTCATTTGGCAAGGGAGATGAGAGCCTTTGGGGGGCTTAATAGGCATTAGAGATGCTCATGTCAGGGGACATGTCCACTGCTCTGTATAAAAGGTCATCATATCGTAGTTGTGTTGCAGCGGTGCTGCATAGTCATGTTGCTATTTAGAGTGAGACGGTCTTTTTCTGATGGTTTGATTTGAGGTAATGAGGCTAAAAGATTCTAAAATAATGGAGTTGCTTAAAAGAATCAGTAAAAGAGGAAAAAAAATAGCAGATCCTACCTAGTAACCAGTACTTTCAGATTCCACTGTACATTTCTACGTTTAGTATCATAGAATCATTTAGGTTGGAAAAGATCTTTAAGATCATCGAGTCCAACCATAAACCTAACACTGCCAAGTCCACCATTAAACCATGTCCCTAATCACCACGTCTTTTAAATACCTCCAGGGATGGTGACTCCACCACTTCCCTGGGCAGCCTGTTCCACTGCTTGACAACCCTTTCAGTGAAGAAATTTTTCCTAATATCCAATCTAAACCTCCCCTGGTGCAACTTGAGGCCATTTCCTCTCATCCTATCACTAGTTACTTGACAGAAGAGGCCAGCACCCACCTCGCTACAACCTCCTTTCAGGTAGTTGTAGGGAGCGATGAGGTCTCCCCTCAGCCTCCTTTTCTCCAGACTAAACAGCCCCAGTTCCCTCAGCCGCTCCTCACAGGACTTGTGCTCCAGGCCCCTCACCAGCTCGGTTGCCCTTCTCTGGACACGCTCCAGCACCTCCATGTCTTTCCTGTAGTGAGGGGCCCAAAACTGAACACAGGACTCGAGGTTAAAGATATTTTCATTAGATCCAAAGGTCTTTGCTACATTTGAAGGTCAGGTAAGAAGATCATGGGAATCTCTCTGGCTTTAAATTAAAAGATATTTTTTTAGATTATTTTTATATTTTCCAAATGATTTATCAATGGTCAGATTCTACTGCATTTTTATTAGAAAACAAGCAAACCCAAAATACATGCCCCCCTCAAATTACATTGTTTTCATTACTCCTTGGGGCTTTTTTGATGTATTTTGTTCTCTTTAGAAAACAACAGGAAACCTTCCCTAAGACATGTTGGCAATCACAAAGCCCGAATGTGCATTAAAACACCTCACAAGGTTCATTTGTGTATGGATAGACAAGGTATGACCGTACAGAACCTGTATGACATCAGAGGAGTTGAGTCATAGCATTGCCACTGTCAGAGTCACTACTGAATTCAGTAAGCTCAGTTTATTATTTAAGTGGCAACCCTGTATAAGGCAAGCTAGCTACACTGTAGAGTGTAAGGAATTTTTTGGTGCTTCACGTTTGAGCTACATCCCAACAATTAATTTCATTACCAGTATTTTTTTTTCTTACAGCTGTTAGAGTTGAATTTTGTACAAGTTAAAAAAAAAAGACAGACAAAAACATTAATACAGGAACGTGACAAATTTAGCATAAATTTTTCATACATCTGTTTAGAAAAAAAGCACCACTTACACTGTAGTTTGCATAGCCAGTTTCTTTTTGTTGCAGCAATGCCTGTTGTCTGCTGATGCATCTAAGGGATGTGTTATTCCACTCAGTTAGATAATCATACAACTTTCCTATCAGACCATCATAACTTCCATAATGTAAGTTAATTGGTGGTCTTAGATCTGCTAAATTCTTAGCCACTGTATTTTTAACAGATTTTTTTAGTAAAAATTTAAAAAAAGTTCATAATTAAATATTACCAAGTCAGTAAAAGAGGAAAAAAACAAAAAAAAAATATCCAAAGATACAGAAGCTATGAGCAAATCAAGTGCATTTTTCCATTAATTCTCCAACTGGTTGAGAACCATCTAAGGAAGACAGATAAAATTTCTACTGCTGACAAAACTTCAGGCATGGATTAATTTTTTTGTGATGAAACTACACCACGTCCTGCAAAGTGTGGAGTGTTTGCTCCCAATCTGGCTCATCAGTTGAGCTGTCACTCAAGTCTGTGCAGAAGCTACTTGAGCACCTTGCAAACTTAATCTTGAGGGAAGGCCATGGCGGAAGAAAAGGGGGGGAAAAAAAAAAGGAAAAGAATGAACAGGAAGCCAGAATATCTTTCCTCCTTTCATTTCACTTTTGAACTCTGTTCAGTAATAGAGTTGCATCTGTCTTCTTTTTTGTGTCTTTGCATCTCTCACATGTTAATTTTCCCCCAAACTTTCATGGTGGCTTTATATTTGTGGTTCCCAAGAAAGTTAATGAGAGGCACATGCCCAAGTCCTTGCAAACTCTGAAAATTTAGAGAAACATTATGTTATAGTCTCAATGCACAGCTTTTAACTTACCCAGTTAATCAATTCTGCTCAGACGATGCTAGAGTTTCTTTAATTGCCATTTAAATGTAATCTTTTATGTACTTATTCAGAATCATTAGTTTCAAAGTAATTTTGCTGTTACAGGATAGTGACATTGGGTATTCTTTGATTTGTGGGATATGTTCTTCAACCTGATTACCTTGTCCTTGTGTATAAATTAGCCAGGAAAACACCAGAGTATTTCTTTGTGTCTATGTTTCATTGCAACTAGGTAAGTTAAAAAGGCACACACAATGACATACTCATTTATTTTTTTTAAGCAGATTTGTACATAGGTAAAGGTTTCACTTCATTTGGTAGAAAAATTGGAATAAGTTACTATTACTTAGCAAGCATTCTATTTCTGAATTTATTTGTGTGAACAGCAGTATGTGAACATCTCTCAAAAGACATTAGCAGGACTTTGGACAGCAAGGACATATTAGGCTTGGGAAATGAATGTGAGGTCTGAGAGATCCCTGACAGGCAACAGCAAACATTTGGTGGATGATGGTATGCAGCCACGGGACAGCCCTATTTAGAGATATCATTCACACTGTAGCTAAGGCACAGTTAAGAGTCTTGAGTTTACTCTGGCTAAGCCATACAACATAATTCCTGAGTTGAAACATGAATATTCTTTAGATGCTATTGCAGTTTAAAAATCAAGGGAAAATAAACATATTTTTCAGCTAGACATTTATCATTGCATAGTAGTTAGACAAATAAAATACTACAGTCTAAGCTCCTTATAAAACAATATATATTAGGTGCCAGAGAAGGCATAACACATGCCATCTCTCACTATAAAAGTAATTTACAGTTTCAAACATAGTCATGACTTGAAAGTACACAAATTATTGGAAAAGGGGATCAGAGGTTATAAAGTCTCCTTTTGTTAGTGGATTTCTTATGTCTAATATTTCACATTGAAATCCACATTTGGGAATTATTTTATAATGGTCTGCTTTCAGTTTATCTAAACTTTTCAGATACATTGCCTAAAAAGTGCCTGTGGCTGATGTTGTGATCTACCAGCCATGTCTCTCATAGGAGAACAACGCCCCCCAAGTTATTTTCAAAATTTTATTTTTGATGCTGTGGAAGATTAAACATTTTGTATTTCTGGTGTCTCCCATGCCAAACTGTCATATGTTTGTAGCAGGTTAATACAGAAGGGGGTTGACAAATCTTGCTATAATCACTACCCCATGTTGTTTTCATCCTCCTTGTCTGCTGCTCATTTTTGTTGTGAAAAACCCTAATATATCAGTGACAGGAGGTCTGGATTTGTGGCCGACTGTTATAATTACTCCCACTGAGGCACTGTCAATAGGATTAAAATAAAGATTCTGGACCTGTCCATCGCAGATGAGGTCAGCAACACTAGCAGTGGGAGTACTGTTTCTGCAAGCTGTGCTTTCAGTCCTGAGTTATGGAACCATAGACATTAATATGAAGCAAATATTTGAAAGCTCCAGTGGAGAAAGACCAGCCTTCTTTCTGCATTAGCTAAAATATCCATCTGTAATAAATAATCTAACAGCATCCATCTATGTCCTGACCATACATATATGTATGTTAATTTTCAAATGTATCAGAGCCCCAGAGAGTTTCAATTACAGAACAATCCATTTTGCATTTTATAATTAATAAAGTCTTTGCAGCTGCATAACTTCATCCAGGAAACATCTGCACAAACTCCTTGTGTATACATAATTTCTGTGAAAAGGGGCTTAGCTGAATTGTCTTTAATGTTCACAGGCTTGGGAAGGGTAGAAAGGTAGACAGTTGATTAAGATAACACAAAACAAATCGCAGGAATAGAGCCTTATGTCCACACAGCTATAAAACAAATTCTAGCCACTGCCTGTAGGACAAAACACAATGTATGGGGTCACTTTAACATATAGTCAACTTACTTTATTCAACTGAAGAGGCGGGAGGAACCCAGGGGAAAACCTGAGCTCGCAGGAGGTGGGCAGTCATTTTGCCGTGGTTCTCAGCGGGACCAGGCTGTCACCCCAAGTCCGTAAGTAATACCGCTGTTGTTGAAACTCTGTGATTACTCCTTTGCCATCCTTTGATGCTGACTTTGAAAAAGTATTGGTTTTTAAACATTAGTTTCATCTTCTTCAGTGTGCATGAAACTGTCATGTACACCACTAAAACTTAATCGTGATGGCAAACTCAGGGAATGGTGAGCAAACGAGTAAACAGGCAAGCTCTCTTGCTCTGCTAGCACAGTATGTCATCTTTATTCTTCTCCCCTCACACCAGTCTACTTATTATAATGGGATCAAACAGTAATTAGTGCAGTCACCTCCTTGCAGCTCATTATGTTTCATTATTTTCATATAAACTCAAAAATTATTATCAAAAGCCATGTTCAATCAAGTGTCTAACATGCTGAAACAGTTGCGTGTCCTTTAAGTCTCAAGTTGATACGCCACCTGGAAGCCTTGCACTTCTACAAATGGAGATTTCTTCTTTTAATTTGTTTGTATTATTGTAGTAGCAAATACTTTTCTTGATTAATGTGTCACTGCCCTACAACTGTTTACTCTTTCTCCTTTGGTTATATAAACATCAGTTGTTACATGTCACTTATAGTCCTCACCATATTTCCATCATCCCTCTCAATTTAAGTTCACTAGCTCTCCTAGAAGCAAAATGAATCTCCTTATTGTTTATAGTGAAAAGGTTACATAAAAATGAACAGTACTTAACACGTCCCTTTTTTCCTTTTTCCTGTCCCACAAGCGGGACTCCAGACTGCTGTTTTCTGCTCTCTACATCTGCCTTCGTTCCCCCTTCCAGAGTTTCTGGGAATTTTTTTTTTATAAATATGAAACAAAAAATATACATTATTTGATCTCTATGAGGCCACTAAGGCATGTGATGAGCTCACAGCAGAGAAGCTGCTATTTTTCTACATAAGCTGCAGTCAGCATCTCTAGTTACAACAGCCAATGCCTTGTTGTGCCACAGATGTGGCATCGTAGTTCTTAGTAGTGTGTGTTAATTCCTCAGTATTTACTTGTGGCTTTGCAATATTCCATTATTTGCAGTATTTGCATAGGCCCTTAAATGATACCAAACACATTGGCTCAAAATGTTTGTGATTTCACTGACTGCAGTGGCATATGCTAAACGTGTATTCGAGTGAGTACTGTGCACAAAACAATGTATTTAAATTACTTGTAATACAAAAAAAGTTCACCATGGTAATTTGGCAAGATAGGACAAAAGGGAGGAAAAAAAGGAGTCAAAAAAAGTGTTTTTGAATGAATCTTTCCCATCTGTGATCTGTAATGGCTCACTGGCAAGTTATCACACCTTCGTAACTGGTCCGTGCAACACTGTCTTGGTAGAGTTTTCAGTTGTAAGTTTCTTGGCAAGGACAGTGATATATGTTAAAAACAGATAAAGATTTATAGCACCTCAGTTTTTAAGCAATAGGAGTATTCCACCGCTAGGCTGAAAAAACAAATTTTTGTGACAAATTTAAATTTATGAAGAAAAAAGGGAAAATAATTTAGTTGTCTTCCTCCAATGAGTACTTCTAATTATGATGTGTACCCCTGCGTATCTTCATTTCTAAGGAACTAGAAAGTTTTAAAAAATCCTTTTTGAAAGCACTATTTTCGTACCGTTAAAAATTTCAATGCTGAAATATTCTGGCACTTACGTTTATGGGGTGTATATGTTGAAGGGGTGGTTATTAAATGTTGTCACAAGCCTCTTACTGGAAAAAAAGCTAATGGAATGGTAGCATGGTACGAGTGCCTGAACCTGCTGCCTGTGGTATGCTGTGTGGGAGAATAAATGGCTTTCAGTCATGTAAACTAGTCACAGACATTCAGATCCTTTGAACTCTAATAAGAAACGCACACTTACTTTAAATAGTAAGTGACTAAGCATATAAATGTCTTGATCAAGTCATTGGAAAAAAAATGAAAAGGGGTTTTCTGTTTACGTTTTGTTATTTCTGTCTGAAATCTCTATTTTACCCTCTGCGTCTTTGCTTTGTAATGTTCCCTGCTGAGAAGGACAGACTGGAAACACAGTAGGGATCTTTGCCTTTTAAGTTGCTCTTTGCTTTGCAGAGGGCTACGTGCTGGAAGACCTGGTGTATTTGTCCAGTGTTTTTCTCGGTATGAGAGGAACATGACTATTTAAGAAAGGCAGGAAACTATTATTTGGTAATTTTAGCTACATTTCAATTGCAAGCACTGAAAGAGCAGACAGAAGTTTAAATATATGTCTTAAGGTACATGCATACAAATCAGTTCAGCTTTTGTGCTCTTTGTCTTTGGTGAGGAAGTTCTGAAACAACCTTGAGTGAAGGTGTAAAAGGACAATTCTGAGTTAAATTTGCCACAACTACGAATTCACAGGTCATGTTTATCCAAAGTGTTTCTCCAAAATTCTTTCTGTCGTCTTTTCTAAATAGCATATGTAACAGCTACTGTGGTAGAATCAAACTATAGCATGTTTTACAAGCAGGGCTAGATTTTCTTCTAATGCAAGCTCGTGCCCCTTTGTCAAAGTCAAAGGATACATGCTTTGCATGCTAATTTTTTCTGCCAGGTAATTGAGCATCCATCCACTGTTTTTTTCAGCATAAGAAACACTAAATGTTACGGTGATTTCTGTCCTTTAGGCATATTCTTCTTTGCAAAGTTAGTATATTGATAGAGAGTAATAGAGGGCCAGAATTTCCTATTATTTTATACTGGTATGATCCACTGTTGATTTACTTAATTCATCAACTTTCATCTACTGTTATCTTTTACCATCATTATTTTTCTCTCAGTTGCCTAAAATTCATCAGATTAATGAGAGTCATCTGTGGGCTCAGTCCAAAGGCTGTTAAAGTCAAAGACACTCCTCCTTGACTTCAGTGAGATTTGGGTAAAGCTCGTTGTTTTCATGCTCTTTCCATCACTGCAGTACCAGACAACTGAAATAACTGTTCCAAATATCAGTGTCTTTGGATACTTTGCACTTCTGTTCTGAGAAAATATTCAAGCAAATATGAATATAACCAAAGTAAATTTTCTCTCTCCGAATTCAGAATGACTATTTAACTAGCTTTAATATTTTGATACCCAATACTAAGTTTCAGCTTCTGTCCCTGTTCTTTGCATACAGGTGATGGCTTAAGAAGGTTAGACTGTCCGTTGGCTGGAAAAAAGAATAAAATAGTGTGGTTGAAAAACCCTCTGCTTTATTAGGAAGATCTGGATGGCTTTTGTGTTCTGTTTTTCATGTTGACAGTGTTTGTAAGTTTGCCCATAATCTCAGTGCTGAAATGGAGCCTTAATCTGTTTCCAGTTTTAGGTTGTCTGATCCCCACTTCCTTCTTCCTCATCCCCTACAGCTCTCATAGTTTATCCATTCTTAAGCTGGCTGTCTAGGTAGCAGTTCTCTGCTTCTGAGTGTCATTATAGGTGTGTTTTATGGGTGTTTCTGCTTTGGGAACTGTGGCAGTAGCTGAAAGAAGTATTTCTAAACATCAGTTTTGGAACACAACACATTTTTTACTTCCATGGGTTCACAGCGGGCAAACCACAGTATGAAATTATCTTCTATGAGTATTTCCAATTATCTACCTTTTGACTTTCCCTTGAAAGTTTTAGTAAATTCATTTCAGCCTGGTTGTCTCCCTCTGTGAAACTGGAAAAACCAATTGTGCAGTTTACGTTGTCAGCACTCCTCCTCTTTCTGCTTGTTCCTAGCAGCATCGTCTGTCCAACAAGTGTTCACGCCTCATTTTTCCCTCGGGATCAGGCTTCACTGGTGGGTTTCAGCTTCTTTGGGTTTCTCAGATCAGTGGAGTAACTTTTGCTCCATTAATTCCAAATCAGCTAGTTCAGATTCCAGAAACACTTCAGTGGCATTAGAGCAGAGCTTCTCCAGACTGTTTTTCCCTTGTTTAGGCCTATTGCAGGCATCCAGCTGTTTCACACCATTACTGTACTCCCCTTTGGTGAAAAACAGATGCTTGTTACATTTCTGTGGCCCTCTGTGTTAAAATATTGTGCTGCCAACTGCTGAGGTATTTGTAGTGTATGCCTGAACTCATAAAAATGCCACAAAATCATTAACAGCATCAACAGAAGAAAAAGACATTGTGAGCATAGTATCTTGCTTGCGCCAGCCTAACAGAATGGGTAGTTCAGACATTTACAGGAACGTGTACCTCGTGACAGAGGCAAAAAAGATCAGAATAATAGTCCGTGCAAATCTAAACCTTAATTTGTTCTGTTCTGTCTTAGCTTGTGGCCGCGGGTTCTACAAATCCTCCTCACAAGATCTGCAGTGCTCTCGCTGCCCTACTCACAGCTTCTCTGACAAGGACGGATCTTCAAGATGCGATTGTGAAGATAGCTATTATAGAGCACCTTCTGATCCACCATATGTCGCATGCACAAGTGAGTCAGTCATGAATTTAATGGTAAAGGACATTGCTTAACCAACCAGGTGCAGCCACTTGTAGCTAGTAGTTTCGGTTGGCTTTTTCTATATTTGAAAAGTACATTTACAACAGTAAATGAAATTGAAAGGCAGAGGGGAAAAAAGGCTGGCAGTGAATATAGAATCAGCATAAATAATTTGCATGTTTGCTTGATATAACATTGGAAAACATTGCATGGTGGGTAAGTGTGTAACTCATTGTAATAGATAGAATACAGGCATAGTTTTCCCATGGCTGTAAAATTGTTGTAGACAATGTGCTTTATGTGATATAATACCAAAATGAGTAACATGAAAAATGAAAAGTAACCTGTGCGGATCTGAGCTTTGATTGAACTGTAATTGGATCTGGCTTAACCTCCTAACTGCAAATAGACTAGCCTACACAGATTGGTGGTTCAAATAGTGGAAGTCTCCTAAATCCAAAGCAGCACCAAATATCTCTGTAAATCATATCAGAGCTGATAACAAAGGACTAGAAGCAGTTCGTGCCGTATGTTTAGAAGAGACGAACAAACCCCATACTTGGGAAAACTATAAAAGAAAACCTTTGAAGTACATTAACCAATCCTTTTAATTGCACAGAAGAGAAACAGCAAAAGTCAGTTGCAGTAAGTACACAGACAATTGTTATTCTGATGCCTTAATGGAAAATAAATAAAGATCTTGCCAAGTGAGTTCAAGGAAGCTTTTATGCAGCTTCTACTAAAAATAATGAAATGTTTATGTGAAGAAAAACGCTTCAACTATCTTCTGTCTCAGTAATTAAAATGCTAGCTACATGTCCCACCATGGTTCTGTGCAGTTACGCTGGACCTTTTTGTGTGTTACATAGGACCTCCCTCGGCACCACAGAACCTCATTTTCAATATCAACCAGACTACCGTGAGTTTGGAGTGGAGTCCTCCTGCTGACAACGGGGGAAGAAATGATGTGACCTACCGCATTTTGTGCAAGAGGTGCAGCTGGGAGCAGGGTGAATGTGTTCCCTGTGGGAGTAACATTGGATATATGCCCCAGCAAACTGGATTAGTAGATAACTATGTCACTGTCATGGACCTGCTAGCTCATGCTAACTACACGTTTGAAGTTGAAGCTGTGAACGGGGTTTCTGACTTGAGTCGTTCCCAGAGGCTTTTTGCAGCTGTCAGTATTACCACTGGTCAAGCAGGTAAGTTTTCATCACTTATGAATCTCAACACTGTGAGACTGAGAGAAATTGGGAACATGCAAACTACAGATGCAGTAAATCAGGAGCATGTTTGGTGTGTTCTGGCTCATTAATCTTTTCACCTTGCCAACTAGTTAATTTGAGCTTATACTATTTCATGATAACCTGTCCTGTTTCTTGGCCTCAGGATTGCTTTCAGAAAGCATTCATGAAAGACTTAAAGAAGACATACAGCTTTATTATTAAATAGATTTTCTTAACTCTGCAACTTTTTTTTTTTTTTCTTACATCATTGTAGGTCATTCCCTGGTATTTGAAGATTAAAAAAAAGTAGATGTGACAGTCCTATGCAGGCTTCCTTGCTGAATTTTTTAAACCTGTATGGGAGTCCTAGGTCACTGGAAGATGATTTGGATATCTGATGGTGTTTTCAGTGTTAATGTTTTCCCTCAGGATAATGTTTCTAATTTATCTTATATTTCCAGGTATTTGATTATGAGATTCAGTGAGAATGTGATGATTATTCTTTGTTTCTTCTACTTATCATAATCTGACAGGTGAAATGTCAGGGAAAATAAAATCAAACTAGCATATCACCCCAGGGGAAAAAAGGGCTTTAGTTGTCTGCATGCTGAGTGAAAAAAAAGAATTCTCTGATTTAGGTTTCTGAAATGATGAGTTGCTTGTTGGTAAAAATTACAGACCTCTGAATCTACAATAGTGCACTGTGGGCTTTAAGAGAGGATAGTAAAACTAACCTTTTATACATTGAACAAAAGATCTTAAACCAAGCATTAATTGCAAGATCTGGCTTCCGAAGAAAAGCTTTAAAAGAAAATATGAAGTGAAAGACTGATGCTTGCTGTAAGAACAGCTAACCAATGTTTTAAAGGGTGCTTCATACATCTTGGAGGAAATTTTAGTGACTGTGATCAAGCTATTCTTTTTTAGTGCAGTAGAAGTGATCCCCTACAGTAGCACTTTGAACTGAGGACAAACTCACCGTACAGGGGCAATGAACAAATAGGAGCAACTGTAGTTATTTTGCACTACAAAGATGGTCATCTGAAAAAAAAAAAGACAAGAAATTTGCTTCAAAACCTTCCCTACCTCCCCCCAAACCGAGGACAGTTTGTATAGTTGTTGAAGTTAGGCTGGAATATTTATGGGATATTTAATTTCCCCATAGTGCTTTCCTGGATGCCAAATGCACATTTTATATTATTTTGGAACCGTCCTTGTGACTAAAAGGATTGGTCTCTGTGCTCGTTCAGTTCTTGGAGTTTATGATGAGATTTTGAGCACAGAGAACTTACCCTGAAACTATTTTTGCACCACAGATTGTATTATTTTGACACCTTGATTTTTCATCTTTAAAATAATTCTCTGTAATTCTTCAAACGTGCACAGGTAGACAGTGTTCTGCTCTCTGTAGATGTCTGTACAGAACTACCACATGAAGAAGAGGATTTGGACTTTTTCCTATTTAGCTAAATCGAATTGGCTTTACTGTATGTGCTTTGATGGTTCAGTGGCACACAGGGTAAAGGAAAAGACAGTGCAATTTGGTGGCTAGTATCACATCTCAGGAAGATGAAAAAGCCTTAATGAGAAGTTTGTTGTGTTACCCCCAAGATAATTCATTATAGTTAATTCTCTTGTGTTCTCAGAGTCATAGATTTATAGGGGTTTTCAGGCCAGAAGACATAATATGGTTATCCTGTGCTATAAGTAATACAAGCTATTTGATTTTATAAAATGATCCTCACATCAAGCCCAGAGATATTAGTGAAACTATAGCTTGCATATATATTGGAGACGACATCTAGACTTTACCTGGTGATTTCAAGTGATGGAAAAACCTACACCCTCCTAGATAAGTTTTGTAAGAGCATGGAGCAGGAAGCAGGAGACCTGACTCTGTTCCTTCCCTGCTCTCCAGTTTGTTGTGGGATTATATACTGGAGAGCCTTTCCCAGTGCTACAGAATCTGACACCATCACTGCTGAGAGAAAGGGTGTTCATACAACTGAAGCTTTGTCTGTTTCGCATTTCTGAATATCAGGATTTAAAGGCTTCCAGTTGGACATCTAAAAGGAATATACATAGGAATTTGGGGGTGGTAGGAAAAAAGGCTTTAAGCTCTCTTTGTTGCAGTTTTCCCTGTCTGTAAAATGAAGGTAACCCTTACCTTTCTTTACCAAGCTCTTCAAGATTTTCTGATTAAAAGCGCCCTATAAATGCTGCAAATTTTTTTTCACCCAAATTACAAAATTCATGTTAAAGAAAATACAGTCTTTCAGAACAAATGCATTCACCAAAAGGAAAGACCTCTTTTACATTATTTTTGCAACAGCATGTTTTGGATCCTAATACTGATTTCTTTGGTTTCTCAAGGAGGAAAATATTTTAGGTGGAACAGATTGACGACTATAATTGAACAGAAAGAGACTGGTTGCTCAAAGGAGACTGTTATGCTTCTGTGCTCCTATTTTATTTTACCATGGAGAGAAAGAAAATGTTGGATTTATTTATAGCCAAGTAAACTAGAATTCATGCAGCTCTCATTTGTTACCGTGTGACTGTTCTATCCTTTTGGCAAAAATGACTTTTTCTATGCCCATATTGCTTTTTATGTGTGTAAATGTGTCTAACTAAACCTTCTTCACATGTTATTATGCTAGCACAATAGGTGGCTATATATAATTACTGGGTTCACCAGTTGCACAGAGGCTTGCAGTGAGATTTTCCCTTTGTAGTTCTGGTTTAATTGAATTGATCCTTTGTGACCATATTCACAAAATTCAAATCATTGTGTAATGATAACAGGAAATTATTGATAAAAGAATGGGGTTATGGAATACATTCAGTGTTTCTTCACCCACATATAACAAGCTTCTGATGAGTCAAAGAGAGCATGTCACAGAAAAGAACCAGGTGGTTGATAAAAAACTATTTATATTTGTGGAAATAACACAATAAAATGACTGCAAGTGGGTAGGTAGCATTTCACATTGCTCACGTATATACATATGACACATTGCTATTCATTCCTTGTGTTAAAAAGACTTTGTGACTAGGCTATCAGTTGTCATATGGCATATTTTTTATGCTGCAGCCAAGAACCGTGAGGCTTTTTGTTTTGCTTTGTTTTGTTTTTTGACAAAAGCATGAAAGAACTGAGCCGGAATCAGAGGTAAAAGATTAAGTGCACTAAGTCCCCCAGGAATAAACCATCTTGTTTCATATCTTGCCTATCCAGCATCTTATAAGGAATACAGGATGTCATCCCAGTATTGCAAGCTGATCTATGTGAACCCCTGCATCCTTGTAGAATTCAGATTTAAATGTGACTAAGACCCAGTTACAATAGGTGACTGTATTGAAGAGCTGCAGCTAGCAAAGAGCTGAAAAACACTACCTTTGCAAGCTTATTGAATGGTTGTTTACCAAAGATAAATTTACCACTTTCCTAATAAGATATTTACCTTTCAGTGGTACTGGTAGTTCCTTCTGATCCATCAAATTCCTTTCCAAATCTTACATTTTTTCCATATAACAGTCAAAAGGTTGATGGAATCGGGTAGGTTTCACAGCAGAAGAATATTTGTCAGGTTTTGGCATTTATGCACTTTCAAATTTTTAAAAAAAAAAAGAGTTTCAGTAACAATTGTATAATTTTTCTGTTGACACTTTTGCAAAGACAGCGTGTTTTTAAAATTGTCTTTCTACATCCTTTCCTCTGGAATTTATCTGAATGGACAATGGACTGGTCTCTGATAAAGGGTGATATTCACCCAGCCTAGCCTGACTGAGAAAATTTAACATAGGTTGGATGAATCCCAACATATGCCAGGGTTTGAGAAAATATAAGTATTTGTCCTGAGCCAGTTTGAGTTGTCTTTATAATCGTTGGAAAGGAAAAATCATATCCAAGGGGACACTCATCATGTCTTATTACCGTAACCAAACATGACAAACAAAAGTTAAAATGTAATGCCAATACCTGTTCCTAAATGTACTCCCTGTTCTTATGCAGGGAGCACTTGCTAATGCTCGCTGCTTCTTCACAGCACTCTTAGGTCATGCTGCGCCTTCAGATGCACTTAATGCTGACAACATGACGTGGTTAAAAAACCCCGTTTCAGTTCCATAATCAAGGCTTACTCTTGAAAAAAGTTTTTTAGTAACAGTTTGTTTTGTATATGTTGATTTGCTTTTCCTTTTTTTTACATCTCAGAGTTCAATTTTCAGACCTTTTCCTACAAAAAACAGGTCCCTAAATTCACAGCTTAAAAAAAAAGGGGGGGGGGGGAACTGAATATTTGAAAGTTGCATTATCACAGCAACCTGAGCAGAAAACACATTACATGCTATAAAATCAAGACTATTAGCAGCAGTACGGTTGATTTACATGGCAAGAAGAAATGATTGAATGCATAAAGGAAACCAGCTATCCCTTACGTAAAGCTGCGTGATGGGTTCTGCCTTTCTTACATACTTCTGAGGTCTTTCTGAACAGGGGATTCACTTTGCATTCTCCCCTACTCTACATTCTCCTTTCGTTGTTGCTGCTCATCATTTTTCTCTTCTTTGCTTCTCTTTGCAGTTTCCCCAGCTCTCAATTATCTCTACTCATTTTTTAAAGTCTCCTCTTTCATAGTCTCTGCGCTATTGACCATCTATTTGTTTCCTGTTCCCTGTCAGTCTCACTTAAGCCCGACTTTTCTTCAGCAATGAGCTGTCCCCCAGCAGAGGCAGCAATCAAGAAGATTTATGCCTATGGCTTTCCCAGTTGCTTTGACCTCACCGTTCTAGTCCTATTCTCACTTTTCTCCTTTCCCCAGACCATTTTGGTGTCTTCCCATTCTGCCGCCAAGTTGTGTTAATCTACCTTCATCTACTCCTTCCATCCAGTGTTCACTTCTGGCAATACATGACAGCTTATTACAAATAGCTTCAGTGTTCAACTTAACATTGCTTCTATGTTTTCCCATTTCACTGGACTTCCCTTAGCTTCAGGTTTCATTTGGTATTTCCTACTAATGACTTTACTTTTTGAGCTATGTTTCATCTTCTAGCCTTCAACTGTAGATCAGCTTTCCCACGTTGATATGGCTCCATCATCTGCATATATATTTAAAAAAGATGCTTCATATGAAAAGAATTCTGATTATAAAAATGTCTTTCTTTTGTTTTTACCAAAGGCATTCTACCTGTTGAGCTGGCAGAATTATTTTATAGAAAAAGTCACTTTTCAAAACTAATATTCCCTAACTGATTTCATTAAGCTGTGGTTTTTAGAAGCATGTATGTTATGATGATTGTATTTTGGGTTACCCTTTTGCTTAGTTTATTTAATGGGAGCTACAAAGATGTTAGTGGTTGTTCTTAATAATATTTAAGGTATATTTTAATCTGTTTTAACTTTTTTCTAGAACAGTAGGCAGACAGCATAGTTTCATAAATGTTCTGCACTCCATGGCCACCAACTGAAAAGGGTAAAACTAGAGTAGAAATTAATTACATGTGGTAGTTACTATTCATCCAGTTTTTTACATGTCTTTTCAGTACATTTAAAAAATGGATTGGGTTATTTCTGTGGAGCTAAGACTGCCTATTGATCTGCAGTCACATTAACCTGGACTAGTATCACAGATATTTTGATAGGAGGAGGTAACTGAATTTATGCCTGAATTAAACTGATGGATAAAAACTTGATTAGAATCCCAAGCTCTGTCTAGCAAATGCCATCAGATCAGGGAAAGCAGTTTGTTCATTCACTGATTTTATCGGGTCATATTTAATGTAGTGAAATCCACAAGGTTATAGAGATACTGTAGAATTGCTAGGTTGGGGCATTGTTGTAAGCTTGCTAAATGCTAAATTTTTTTTAGGATTGTCACAAAGAAGGAATCATCTATATAGGATATAACATGGTATGGCATATATATTTGACAGTTTTGATAATATTTTGTATACATATACAGAATATATACATACATTTGAAATGAAAAGCAATATGTTTTATAAGAAAACTTACCACAGGTTAGCCAATTGATAGTAATTAATTTTTTCTAATATTTAGTTGTAATTTGTTCTAATATTTTTCACTGAAAGATAAAAGAGAAAGCAAGAAAGCAGATGTTAGCTGTGTTGCTTAGGGTCTGATCCTGCACCGCTGAAGTCAATGGAAGTTTTGTCATTGACTTCAATAGGAGCAGGATTTGAACCTTATGCTCTATCAGAACACACAGGAACCAAAGCAATGGGCACTCTGTCATCCTGAAAGAAAACTTTAACTTCTTATCACATTTTGAGTCTGGCTGTAGCAGGTTTTTGCACATCAGTTTGTGGCTGAATGTAATTTGAAATTATTTTTTTTAGTATACTAAAAAAAAAAGATTTTTTTTTCCAAATGGGTATCAGAACTCTTGCCTGTCCAGCTTTACCATAAAAGCTTTTTAGAAATAGATGTATGTAATAATTTTTGCTAAGAAAATAAGTAAGTTTTTCTAGTAGAGACTATGCGAATTTTACATTATTTAGAAATAAAAATAATGGGAAGCTACACTCTAGTGTAGCTACACAAAGACAAAGTAAAGCTTCAGCTTCACAGAACCAAAGCTCTGAATTAGAAATGGTCAGATTAAGCTTCTGTGTATGTTAAATGTTTGGTAGCAACCTGCTAGGAGAAGCATGACAGCCACAGGGCTGTTAACTTTCCCATGCACTGAGCTATTGAAGTAGCAGGGTATGTCACCACAGTCAAATGCACACTACTAAAGCATAATTTCACCAGCTACGCAATAAATAACTATGTACTCGAGGGAGAAAACGAGGGATATGAAGTACAATTTAGCCAAAGAAAGGAGAGATTGGTTTGCTAATGTGACACAAAGGACTCGGGGCCACTTTTTCTTCTAATGTTACAAACACGAGCCAGACATCACCTCGATGTTTATGAGTTAACACCAATTGTCATCTTAAAAGTAGTGATGAAAAATTAATCCTGACCTTGAAAAGAAAATATGTGTGTTAACATCACATTTTCTATGACCAATTGCAGAAGGCTTTGTAGAATAAAAGAGCACTGTGACATGTGAGATGTGACACCTGCTGGGTGGGTTTTTAGCCCCTCGTAAATATGCCTGGCTTCTTCTTTCACTTCATCCATAGTTAGATTATTTCTCATGGCCATAAGTCCTTTTGAACAGAGTAGAAACTGAATAGTAGTGCTCTTTGAGCTTTATTATACTCTTTGGGGACACTCGTACATAATTCTGCGAAGACCTGGCCAGCCTCAAAGACTTTCAAGATACCTGCAGTACAAAGACAATAAATCACTTGATACGTTTATACATGGTGATACACAGCCTAGTGTAGCTAATTAACTCATGTGCAAAGAAAAATACAATTCCATAGACCTTTGATTTTGGCAGCAGAACTGTACCTCCAGATCTTCCTTTTTTGGCTTCCTGTGAACTGTAGTATGGTAACTGGATGCAGGATCTAGAACAGTGCTGAACTCCATCAGTAGGATCTCAGGAACTCAGTGTTGTTTCTTTGATATATTGGCCACATGTATTGTTCTCTTACCAAAATAATGTCATGATGATTATGAAATGTAGGCAAATATTTGTCTGGAAACTTCAGAATTTTCATAGGAAATCATTTTATGTGAAATACTGTCATGGCTATATTGCGACCTAACAGTAAAAGAGAAACACAGCAGGGAAACAGGCAAAAAGGAAGGTCTGTTCTGATTCAGTCGTAAAATTTCTCAATCATATATTACATTTGTTTGGTTAAGCTTCCTGTTTCTTATTTGTAGCTAATAACAACACATAGCTGGCCTCATAAAAGCACAAGGAAGATTTGGGTTTCAGTATTTACAAAACAGTTTTGAACTCCTTCAATAAACAAAACTTTGAAATATTGGTATCAGTAGGACAGAATAATACATAGGGTTAGAATTAATCTAGCCAAAACCCACTGTGCTGATGAGTTCTGAGATCTTACTTCAGTACAGTTTAATTTAATATTAAGGTGTTTCATATCTTTGTTATTTTGCCTAGAAAGAACAAAATTCAAAGAAAAAGAGTATGTTCATATTTGTAGCAAAATAAGACATTAGAAATTTTGTCCCTGAATTTCCTAGTATGTGATGTTTTGTTTGAGACCTTTTGAAGAATTCATGTACCATTGTTATTAGAACAAATAAAACCCTCTAAGTGCACAGATGCTTTTTTGATGAGAAACGAGCATCACTACTGAAAGGCACTATTGCAAGTGCGTAAGTACCACCAAATGTGAAATCCTTATAGAGGCTGTATGTAGTAAATGAAAAAATTCTTTAACTGTAACATCTTTATAGAGTGAAGCATTTGATGACAGCATGGCATGGAGCCAGCCTACTGTAATGACTCCTGTGGAAATCTTTAAAAGAGAGAAGAGAGCTTATACCAGAGAGCTGAAGAAGTTTCTCCATTAAGCTTAAACAATAGAGTAGCTAAACATGCAACTTCTAGATGGGATACATTGCTCACACTAGTGCCTGTTTAATAGCTGGAATTATTATTATTATTTGTGGTGAGTCTGTCCCAGCTAGTATAGTTAGTATGCCAAAAATGCACCGCAGGAAGGAACGAAGAATGTCTTGAATCAAGAACTTTCTTAAAGCAAGGTTTGAGTCCACCACTTAGGGATGAAGTTCAGTCTCATAATTAGCTGTCTAGAAAGAGGTGCCGTGTAGATTTGTCCAGCATTCCAAGATAGTGTGGTTCCAGTTTGCTTTATATATATATATTCTCATTAGAAATGGAGTCAGAGATTCTGCTGCTGCTCTTTTGGAACAGATCATATTTTATTCAGTTACTTATTTTTTGTTTGTTGCATGTGCCAGCAAGCCTGCTTTTTTTGAAGGAAAAATGGAGTTTTGGCTAAACAGGCCCTCAGGTGAAAAATACAAATCTTCCCCTTCTGCCCTGTGGCCTTCTGGCAGTGTTAATGGCCCAAGAATGAAGTTCATTTCTGGCAGGTAAGGGTGAGAATAGCCAAGATGGGTTGGAAGGTCAGGGCAAAATAAAGGTCTATGAAGAGCTGGGCTTGATCTTTCTGATGCTACTGGGGTAATAAGGGGAGACATCTTCCCTAATAGCAGTAGCCATTGCTAACTTACCCACTCTGACAGCTCCATGGGTGACAGCAGATTTTTCAGGTGCTGGAATAGTTGGAGTAATTAATAAGTCTGGCCAATGTTTGCCAACGCTGACATTGCTGCCCTATGTAGTTTCCTCTGCTTTGCATGTGATAGAACCAGCCCTGACTCCATAGGGCATATTCCTAACTGAACAGTTATATCTACTACTCTTTAGTGTATGAATTGTTTTGCACAGTTTTCTACAGCATTTCTGTAGTCTTTCTCTGTTATAGTCAAAATATATAATTGGATCTATTTCTAGAGGAAATTCTCAGGGCAATTTACTGAGGAAGCCATGGTTGAAGGCTGCAAATTGACAACAATAAAAGTGTTATCCTGAGTTCAATAGTTAATGTTAAGATAGGAGATGCTGATTATCTTTTTCTTTGCTTCGTTAGTGATGAATGGAAGCAAATTTGATGCAGACAGCAATCTGGTGGAATGATGCAGAGCTATCTATGAAAACATCTGTACTAATCCACCAATGCAGTAAATTATAGCTACAAGCAAAAGACATTGATCCAAGAGGATCATTAACAGCTTTAACCAACTGATCCAAGTAATAGGGTAAATGAGAGAACATTATCAAGATCTGATTTTTACAGCTGTCAACTACAATTGCTAAAACATGATTACCACTTTCTCTCAATTTCAACCATTTCATGACTTAAGTTTAGTATATTCTATTGTGGGCAGCCAACAAGGATCAATTAAGTGGTAAAATACGCAGGAAAAAATTGCCCAGCTATCATGCACTCCATTTACCAGGAGGTCAGTCACAAAGGGAGGGATAATTGCTGCAAGCCAGCAAAATTAATCGGGGATGCGCCAGAAAGGGTGATGTATGTTCTGTGACAAAGTACGTGACAGAGATGTACGCATAAACCTGTAGCTGCTTGCCTTGTTGAGGGCACAAGGACGAGAGAAGGAGACCTGTGGAAAACAATTAGCATGGCTTCAGAGTGAGCAATTCTTAATTATCCATAACGTGTCGACATCAGATAATTAGTGTCCCAATTTTTAACAATATTTGATCATTAACTACAGTCGAATAGGGAAGATCAAGAACAGAGCCATTTGTCTGAGCTAAGTGTTACGTAACAGTGTCTGCATGCGAACATAAGTCAAGTAAATCATGCTCACAATAATGACACAGAAATCTTCTTATTGTGGGACCAATATAAATGTCCTAAATTTGAGCTTATAACAAGCTGTGGTTTATGTTTCCGTAAGATAGGTTGTTTGTGAGAACAACCCACAAAATAAAGCAGGCTTTAATGACAGCTGTAGTTTAAAGTCCCTAATGTGCTGCTTTTTCATCTGTACTTTTACATTTTCACAGCAAGCAGCGGAAGTCATATGACTCAGACCATTTTAGTATTAATGCTAATTAAAGAAAGGTTATTTTTAGCTCAATTTCTAAATGTACAAGGCTACGTGAGTCTGCTAGATGAGTATCTCTTTGGACAATTTTCTTTCAGCTCCTTTGTCCTCTGTCAACAGTTTTTGGCCAGTTTTAAATATGTTTGACAGAGAGGTGGAAGTCTTAAGCTCCTGCATGATGTCAACAGGCCAATGAAGACCTGTCCTTACTGAATGAGCTAAATCATGTATCAGACATAAGAGAATCCACATACACAGAAAGACAGAAAACTTTTAAGAAAAATTATTCACAGAACTGCTGATTATTTTTCTAATCTTAATGAATGAAATCGTAGAAGTGCAGAATGGGATGTTTCATATCTTATTCCATCTGGTTTCTGCCATATACAGGCACAGAGAAACGAAAAGAGAGGAAGAGATGTGCGCACACATGCATACACACACATGCTTACCTGTAGCTTAATCTCTTTTTAATCTCTCTTTCTTCTAGCCCGTTAGTGTATTTTTCAGAATATTTAAGCTAAATCTCACTTCTTCTGAAGTGAGCTTAAAACTTGAGGGATGAGGTCCTGTCACTGTGATTCTTAGCTTTTCTTTTTGAGGGTGACCCTCCTAAACTTTTACCTACATTTCAACAGCTTGTTGTACAGAATTATCCATTGAATCTGGGTTTACCTCTCACATGTATGCGTTTGCAGCAGCAAACCCTTCAGTTTCTGTATCTCCCATCTCATACCTGCTGATGGATCTATTTACCATCCGTGCTTTTGACCTTTTCTGTCTGTCTGTCATGTAAGCATTTCTCTTTTTTGAGTTCCCCGTTTCCTAATGCATTACGGAGCGCTCATTTTTTTTTTTTCCCAAGCTCCTTTCAGGCAGTAGTGGCTGAGTCAGCAGGCTGGATTCAGAGCTAGTAAACCCTGATGCTTATGTGGAGAAATGCCATTTACTTCGCTAAAGAGTCTATTTAAGTTCATAGAGCCTCTAATCATGGCTGTGAAATGAGGAATTGGATGTTAATATTTCAGAGCCAATACTCTAATGATCTGTCTCTGTGGACCTCCTGTGGAATTATTCCAAATATTCCCTTGTGTAGCTGAGATCAAAATTTCATCCTTAGTTCTAATTTTTTGTGTTGCAGCTTAACTGGTAATGAAGAGGGAAAAGTGTCATTGTTCTTTATACTGTGTAGAGTTAATCACATGAAACATTTTAGGGCTAAACGTTCTGCTCTTTGATGTTGGCATTAAACATTAGCATTAAATCTTTGGTGGATATTTACATTGTTGTAGTCAGTGGAGATTGATAGGTTTCTTTAGGGAGTGATTTGCAACAGGAGCCAAATTTAGGAATTGTGCATTGACTTGTCCTTAATTACAGAGGAAGCTTTAGATTACCTTCCTTATTTAGCCACCTAAATTAACTGCCAAAAGTTGATGACATGAATGCCCATCTTCCTCCCACCCCCACATATGCAAATGTTAATTTCTGCCACAATGTTAACATTAAATATTTACATGCTTCTATTTATTTTCAAGAAAATACTAAACAAGCAAGCAAATCTAAAAATAATTTCTTGTCCTCAGGATTTTAAAACTCCTTACAAATAATTTGCTAGTCCTATCAGTAATTCATGTTGTTAAGACTCTTTGAAGCTTTTCACCATTGACTGAATTAACTAAGGTGCTTAGTGAGGATATGCATATACAGGTGTCTTAAAAATAGGGGTATTTCACTTGATCGCAGTTTATAGCGTTAATGTTAAAAATGTTTTAAAAATGTAAAATACTTATTCTATGGTTTCTTTTTATTTCAGTGCCAGTTAAGAGTCCCCATTAGGAGGGCCGCAGGTGCCTTACAGTTTATCTTGCCTGCAATAATGCAGTGATGACCACTCATCAGTGTTATGTACTTTTGTGTAAGCAATACATTAACTCAGCCATGCAGTGGCACAGAACAATTACTAACAGATAACCTTTAATGAGCAATAAATAGAGCAAGTGAACTCCTTCACCTTCCTCCTGGGAGCCGTTTCTCAACCTTTGCCCTAGCAGGTACCCCAGGCTCTCAGAATATTATCACATTCATGATGCTTTGGAGAGTAATTTCTGGATGCCAAAGAGGAAACTGCCTTTCATACCTCTGCTGACTACAGCAGGGGTAAAGGATGGTGGTGATCTCTCAGGCAGACAAGTCTCATCCCATTTAGCAATCTATAGACCTAAATCAATAGCTCAAACTCCACTAAGATACTAGCAGACAGGCAGTGGGAGTCTAAAGAAGGTAATGCGTGTTCCCTGTTTACCAAAGCTATGGCTACGTGAAAGGGATAAGGGTCCCTCCTCTGTTCCTGGTACGTCAGGGCTCACGCTTGTGAAGTTAAACTTCTTTATCTCCCAAAACAGCATCCCACATTGAGATTGCCACAGCTATGCCCAACTAGCTAACCAAGCTAATGAATTAATGGTACGGACAGGCATGTATTCATACTCCATCCTCAACTTACCACAGTTTACTTTACTAGATTAAGTTTACTAAGTTTACGGAGCTATATTTACAGATTAGGAAGTCTATAAAATTTGACTTCTTGGACAATACTATAGTAGGCTAATCTCAAAGTGATAAACCTATGCACAAAATCAGCACAGCTCCTTTTCTGGGGGAAATGCCACAGCTGCCAACTGCAGTGAAGTTGGTAAACTAGTACCATGCCTCTTTTTGTCAAATGATCGTATAAACTTCTGTGACTATAGAATACTCCCCGGGACTGGGAACAGTCACGGCTGGTGTCATAAATTCTGTTTTGAAAAAGGGTTATGCTTCCCATTGGGCACAGAGAATGGGCTTCGGTTTGTAGTTCACATTTTTGAAGTTTGCTTCACTTTTTGGTATTCACTTAAATCTGCATTTCCTGTACACACTATGAAGCCTAGGGAAGGGAAAAACATTCAGAGGATGCAGAAAACAGTTTTGAAGTTATTTATAAAACATGCAGAACTGTTTTTTCAAAATGTGGGAAAATCTTAAGTATATTTTTGGGAGAAGAAATTAAGTGAAGTATTTAAAAAAAATTATCTTCTTGCCTATTTATGTTCTGATTCAAAGTCAGTGATTAAGTTTTCCTTTAACCCTAGTAAGTATCTAAGCCCTTGAAAATGCCTATTTACTATTATTAAAGACAAAAAGGGTGGCACAAAGTTGCTTTCCATTTAACTTCCACTGAACAGTCAGAATTATCCTAATATCACAACCTAAAGAGTTAGCACACAAAAAAAACCCCCACAGAGACAAGGTGCTAATTATTCAACTACCCATTTTCATACATTTTAATAATCAGATGTTCCATCCAAAATAAGGTCATTTTGAAATTTTCTGTAAAAATCTGGGATCTGGGAAATGCTTACCCATGTAAATAGCTCCATTTTTTTCAAGTAGGTAATAAATACTTAGGAATTTGCATAAGCTAGCTGTAAAAAATGACTTGATCCTGTTTTCTTTTCCTGCATTCGGAAATGCATTTAGTCCAATGTTTTGAACTTAATCAGTACGTCTCAAGGGGAGCTTTGGTGTAAAAGGAGTGCAGTTTGACCCCTGTAGCTGTAGAAAGTAAGAGTCAGTGATCTCCATTAGATTGTATATCCCGCTGGGTAGTATCAGTTGCCCTTTTGTTGTTGTAAGCTCTTTCTCTTACTTTTACTGTTTAAATAAATATATTGAAGCTAAAGAGTTAATGAAAAATTCAGGAAGTCTTGACTTAACGGTGATGAAGTGAGACGCATTTTGTGCCATTCACTGTACACAATTTATAACCCCGTTTGATTACCGCAGCATGTCCTCCGCCTATAAGGATTGCACCCGGGGGACTAGTCAACTTATTAATTCATCACTTGCCGCCTTTTACGGCTGCAATACCCCTTTCTGGCATACAAGCAGGGAGATGTAGTAATCCGAAGGCTGCCAGCCTACTGGTTCCACTCTAGCTGCCCCTTTGTCTGCAGGCACAATGCTGATAACTTTTCTCCAGGTTCCGCTTTCTCGGAGGCTGCGTTACCCTCCCGCCTTTCGTCTTGGGATAGGAACAAGCAGATGTGGTTACGGCGACTTCCAGGGAGGAACGGCCTTCCACAAGTTAACCTGTAGCTTTTTTAAGTGCCTTTTGATTTATCTGTCACCTGATCCATCAGCAATGAATAATTTTCATGGACGGTGCACTTTAATTACCTTCCCATTTGACTAGCATTATCATGCCCTATCTTGGTAATTAATCTCACGAAGTATCCAATTTCAGTCTTTATTGCTGGCAGGCAGGCCTTCTGAATTATATGTGCTTGAATGGACATTGGGTCTGTTGTTAAACTAAATAGGCCATGAAACAAATTTTGGGTCCTTCTTTTTTTCCTTTTTTTTTTTTTTTTCTTATTGTGTCTGTAAGGATGTTGTGGTCTAGTTGCTTTGGTTGACATAGTTGAATTTTGTACAATGTAAAGCAGGAAAAGGCAATGGTAGAAAATGGTGGCTGATACAAAAATAATTAAAATAGCATAGATCATAAAAGTCAAGCGGTCTCTGAAGAATAGTTACCAGGTTGTGAATCTAGGTACAGAAAATAATAATTTTTTGCTCTTGAAGAACTTATAGCTTTTACAGCATGAACTCTGTATGCCAAAGAGTTACTCTGTAAAGCTGGTGTATGCAGAGCATAAATTAGAAGTCCTTCTCCTAATATCAGATTAGGGATTTGCAATTGTATTCAGTTTTGAGTTTCTTTGCTCTGTGGGTGAAAGATAGACCTTTAAAAAATGTGCTGTTCAACCAGCAGATTAAATAACACTGTAATAAATTTGTAGGAGAGATTATTGTTTTTTCTTATACCTGTCTCATTAAAAATGGTGAAGACTTAAGGTATTTGGAAAGTTGAACAAAAATGCTGTCTCAGTGGGTAAAAATAAATAATAGCATAGTGCGAATCTTTCATTCAGTTGCCTACACTTAGGCACACTATGTCCATTTTGGAAATTCCTTTGTAATTTTTCTGAAGGTGCTTTTTCTTCTCTGTTGCCTCTCAATTCCCTTCCGATTCCCCAAAGAAAAATTTTAACATGTTAAATTTTACAAAGGTTTTGACAGAAACATCTTACCTCAGATACAGCCGACAATTCCTTGAGACAAGTCCATTTCCTGGAAATAAATTTACTTACTTTGTCACTGAAGCTGACAAGAATACATGTGTTAAGTTTCATGTTTTGAGTACAGAACAAAATGGTTGGATTAGAAAAAACTTTTTTAAAGGAACTATGAAATCTTAAGATCATTGGATTTTTCTTTGTTGTCATAATTTTTAAGTTAAGTTAGCCAAAGCCGACTGTTTGATACTGTTGATTAAATACCCTTGAGATAAGCAGACAGTTTTACAAAGGCACAACTGAACTTGTAACACTGTTTTTTCTTTACTGTTTGCCCGACTTCTTAATATCAAAATTTAATTAACTGCCAGAAGATTATTTTCTTATTTAATGAGGGTACTTTTTTTTTAATCATAAGTTCTCCATACACAAGAAAATTTGGTATAACTGTGGTTTATGCTTAGAATAATTTTAAGGGAAAAAATCTGAAAATATTTAACTGGATGAAAAGTGGAGGCAACAGTGTTTCACCATGTAACTCTCACTTCTACCACTTTGAACTTCAGAAAATGGGAACAATGAACAGCATGGAGATTGATCCTGGAATGCAGAAACTTTCACCTTTAGGTCACCAATTCAAATTCAGTCAACCCAAGCAGTGACCAAAAATTGTTACCATATGAAAGTTGTTTGTGAACTGTGTGGAATTTAAATGATGATCTCAGTTCATTTTCTTTTTCATAAACATCATCATAAGCAGTGCTTTTGGCAGTCACCCAAAAGAGAAGGTAAGATTAAAGGAGCATGACCTAGTAAACTTTTCACTTCTGGTCATGCTCCCTTCAGGTGAAAATAGTGGCTGGAGAATTTTAGGTTGCTGATGTGAATTGTACTTATTCTCTGGATAAAGACAGAACTTTAGTAGTTTTTTCTTTAAATATCGTATTTTAATTAATTTGAATCTTTAGAGGCATATACTGACCCAGTGCGTTAGACTGCCAGTCTCATGGGTGCTCCTGCAGCTTGAATTCTATTCAAACTGAAACCATTAGTTGAATATAAAAAGAAAATAATTGACTTCCTTTTGTTTTTAAGCAGCTTTACCAAATGATAAACTGATCTCTTCAGTTTTATTTGCAATTTGCCAGGAAAGAACATATTTTGGTGCTTACCAAATGGCTCCTGCCACATATTCAGACTTACATATTGCTCGTATAGTAGCTGTTTTCAGTCACAGGAATATAAAAAGCCTTGAAAAAAACCTGTAAAGGACTTCATTAAAGTATGGCCATTTGCGGAGCAGGAGGGATCTTTGCCAACTGCCAAGCTGCTGAGCTTTAGCTTTGCTGCTGACTCTGAAGAGAAATGTAATATTTGGTCTGAAAAGTATTTGTGTCCCAGGTGTCACAGCTGATGCTAAGACAAGATACAGGGTGCTTAATTCTGTTGCTTTAACAACTTTCTTTAGAATGGTGATAGAGCAAAAAACATATTAAAAATGGCCATTTTGAAAGGTCTTTTTAGGTCCTGTACAGCAGCTCTTGTGTGTTAAGAGGAGAATGGTCTACTGGTTCGGGCACTGGACTGGGGCTCTGGAGATCCATGATAAATTACATAGTCATTCCCATAGGCATCTTGTGTTACTTTGGATAAATGACTTAATCTCTCCATGATGCTGTTCTTCATGAGAAGAATGAGAATAATAGAACTTCTTTGCATCAAAGGACCATTGTGAAGAAAAATCCATTAGTGACTGTGAGGCGTTTAGACACTATTTTGCTAGTGGCTATATAAATACTAAGATAGGTTAAAGTTATCTATTTTCCTGTGGTTTTTTTTTTTTTTCTTTTCTTGTTAAAATGTGTGATAGAAATAAGCCCTTGTTTTCATGTTAATCTAGAGCTGTTGATCTTCTTTGTTCAGTAACAGCCAAATTCTTCTTGACTGGAATTCCTGTAAACCTCCCTTAACAGACTTTTTTATCCCTCTGTGTTTTGCCTGAGAACTGTAATGCAAGAGACATTGTAAACAGGACTAGTTCAGTATATCACCAGCTTTTTAAGAAAGCTTGGGTCTCCTGCAGCTCTGCTGGATGCACTGGGTAGCTGCCAGTGTTGCATATGAAAGAGAAACAAATCTCACCAGGAATCTCCAAGTTCTCAGACAGTGAGCAGGTAGCAGGGTTAGCCCTTAAGGATGTTTTAATAATACATTTGCTTATTAAAAAAACCTGAGATTGTGACCTTTCTGAAATAGTTTGTTCTTCTGGAACTTTGCTTTTAATCACTAATCATTGTGACATTTTTTTGGCAACCTAACCCTTGTGAATCTTTCTGCAGTGTTCTAGGTAAGTCTCCTATGGGACAAAAGGAGGTCTTTAATACAGCAGTTTTTAAACTGTAACACTGATGCATTCCTCCATCCCCTAATTGCACCTGGGAGGATCTGGTTCTTGTTGCAGTTAATAAGCTGTTCACCCAGTACTCAAAAATAACAAGATTGGTCACATTAAAGTGCTTTTTCATGGCTTGTGTTTTTTCTCACCCCACTACTCCAAATGAGAGGAATAATTTTACGGAGACTAGCGCCATTACTCTATCTTTTGTGTGGAAAGATCTTAGCTGTGTTTTATATTGGAAGTGTTCTAAAACGTAGGTGTCACCTTTCTGTCACATTACAACATCATTAAAGCTCAAGAGGTTGTTCAGACATACGGGCATAAGATTTTTTTAGCTTCTGTTCTAATGGCTTCAGGGCAGGCAATTTTAAATCTGATGGCCTTCCAAGATCATAGAAAAGTAGGTGTAAAGAACAAGAGAGGATACTAAACTTTGGGGACAAATTTTGTTATTTTTATTTTGATTTAAAATATAGTTTAAGTCATTTATAGTCAGTAAACTCAAACCATTAATAAGGAGGTAATCACAGAGTAAGTTTTAGGTACAGACACTGAGGACAATTTGCCACAGCTCCAGCTGATGGTGAGCAAAGGCAGAACCATCAAGCCTTGGCCTCCTGGTTCCTCTTCAGCACCTTCTCAAAGCCACTGTCCTGCCTCATACATTTGCAGTGGGATGCTGTGATTGCTTTGCCACCTTCTTGCTCCACATTACATTTTGTTGACCCAACCATAAGGGAAGAGAGCTCAAATGCTCAGCTGGAGCTTTGAGAGTGCAACCTTTTTGGGTCCAGTGATGAAAGGACTCCCAGTCAGTGGTATATTCCCCTGTTCTGGCCAAACACTACCATTTTGCTTTTCTTCGTGATCGAGTAACTTAAATGATTCTCCCTAGGGGAAACGGGGATCTTCAGAAAGCCATTTCTTTATTCATAGACTCATAGAATGGTTTGGGTTGGACGGGACCTCAAAGATCACCTAGTTCCACCCCCGTGCCGTGGGCAGGGACACCTTCCACTAGACCAGGTTGCTCAAAGCCCCATCCAGCCTGGCCTTGAACACTGCCAGGGATGGGGCATCCACAACCTCTCTGGGCAACCTGTTCCAGTGCCTCACCACCCTCACAGGGAAGAACTTCTTCCTTACAGCTAATCTAAATCGACCCTCTTTCAGTTTAAAGCCATTACCCCTTGTCCTATCACTACATGCCCTGGTAAAAAGTCCCTCTCCAGCTTTCTTGTAGGCCCCCTGATCTTGATTTTGAAAACTTTAGGTGGAAGACTGATGTAAAATGTGTACTACTGAAGAAAAAAGTCAACTGAGAAACTATTTTAAAAGCATCTTCTAGGTTCTTGTTGAGGTGAAGGAAATTTCATGCATTTGGACAATGGGCTAATAACTTCTATGATATAGCTGGATTTGTAATGGTACAACCCCACAGTTGTATTAAGAATAGAAAAACCTCTTAAATGAATGCCTTGTCTACATTCTAGAGGTTTACAGACAACTTTGCCTTGTCCTGTCACCATGGGAATAAGGAGTCCTTGCACATGTATGTCCTAACCTGAAGTTTCACTGGTGTTTTTCTAGTCCTCTTTCCCTTCCCTTCTCAAGCCTCTCTTCTTGTTCCTTCTCTTTGCCTTCTTTCTTGTCTCAGTGACAGCGCTGTTGTGTGAAATAACAGTGCGTCACCAGTGTTGCTGGCATTTTACAATTACTTAAGTCATTAATATCACTCAGAAGTTGAAACATCACAGTCCACTTACAGGTCAAATTCCAAAGGTTTTCAAAATTACTGTTATTGCAGTTGTAAATGAGGGTTTTAGCTGACACCTCTATCAATTAATATAGTTCATATTCCTGTAAAGCAGTTAGGATTTATATGAAATAGAGAGTTATATCTTCCTCATGGTCTTTGAAACACAGAGAATAGAACTTACCAGTCCAGTGAATACCACATTTTCTAAAATTTTTACTACTGTAATGAGAAAAGCTATTATTTTTTAAAAAGAAGACAGGAATTGTGGCCTCTTTATCTTTTCCTGTGCAGTACAAAAACGTATTCAGTTTAATGGAATGCCATAATGCACTCCTAAACTGTCAGATTTCTAAATACGAGCCATACATCATGACAGTGCAGAACAATGTATTTTGTACCAAAGCAGTTCTATTAGAGAAGGTGAAAATATGGTAATCCTACCTCGACCATCAGGGACCCATATGAATTTGCATTATTCTTTTAACCTTGAAGTGAGTAGGTGATATAATTTTTTAATTTTTTAAGAAAAATCTCTTCAACTACAAACAATATTTTTTGTCTGACAATATTATTGATGACTTCATAGACATCAGTAATTATTTGCACATATGCAAAATGTTAAAAATCTCACAGAGTCTTTTGTTACATCTGGGGGTTTTCATTCTTTTGCTTGTAACTTGTATCCATTTTGAGTTAGAATACTAATTGTTTTATTGTACTCTACAAAGTCTGGACGAAACTGCTCACAGTTTCTGTTGCCCACAGATTGCACTGAAATGCAGGCTAGTGTTGGAAAATCTGACCACAGATCTGTTGTAGAGATTTATAGATTATTGCATTGAGTTGTCTCAAATGTAATTTCATAATAGGAACACCTGAAATTACCATTCTAAGATATATTTTAACCTGTCAGGAAATGATCCTGTTAGGTGACCAGCGCTAATTGTATTATTAAATCTGTTTTGGGGGAGGGGTGTGAAGAAAAAAAAAAAACCAACTAGTAAGGTAAGGTGATTACAAGAGTTACAGTGGATAAAATACTTTTTTTGTTGTTGTTGGAGTTTATAAATTTGAAGTACTACCAGACAGATCTCATACTCCAAAATATGAAAGTAGTTAAATTTTGGAAACTGGTTGTAAATTAAATGAAATCCACTATTATGTCCTCATCACATGAAACATCTTGGGGAGTTTTGATTTGGTTTTTTGTTTGTTTGTTTTTGTCATGAATGTACATGTAACAGAAAAGCTCAAGATAAATATGGCTGTGGTACAGATTTAATATAGTGTAATATCTGCAGAGATTAACTGTGATAAAAAATGAAACAGAAGAGGCTCAGACTCCTATAAAAGTTGAAAGCAAATTCTTCACTTTTGTGGCATTAGGTGCTGTATTGTTGTTATTGCTTTGTTGTCTTCAACTGATCTTAAAAAAAAAGCAGTTTGAAACTAGAAGCTTGGTTATGGCTGTATGATTAATGACAATGAACTGCAGATCAGTTTTTAAAAATAAGCATGAAACCATTTATACTTTAGATTTAGTTTCAAAAAATTAGATTTGTTTTCTTTTTAATAAGTATGAAGTCATCTATATTTTAGAGTTTAACAAAATTATTTGCTTCTGAAAAGTCCAAGAGTGGCCACTTGGAAAATAAAACTTAATCTTCAGTATGAGTACAATGTGGACTCCATCAAAGACAACCCTCGTATTGCTTCAGCACCATGATCACATGTGAGCCTTGAGAAACCTCACACAGGTAGTTTAATTCTAATTAAAAAGTGCTAATTAGCTCCATTTGACAGTTGAAAAGAAAAGATACAAAGTACTTGAAAGGATCTGGGTGCTGGGTGCTGGGTCCTGCATTCATAATCCAGACTTCAGTGTTAAGAAAGAAGAGAACAGTTTTTCCTCTTACTCTCAACTGTGGTTCCACAGATCTCATGTAAAGGAAATGATGGAATAGCGTGGTTTGAAGCACAGAGGAGAATAGGAATATTTTATCAGTAGCCCATTATTAGGAGGTATGAAGAATAGCATGAAATTTCACCCTCTGCTTGTAGGAAGTCAGGTGCCTCAGAAGGGTTCAGGAGAAACGTGCTGGAAGAAAAGCTGTTGGACCTGGTTAGCTGAAAACATAGCTCCTCCCCTTCTGCCTTTAATTTGGCACTGGAGCGTATGTGGGATTAAGAGCCAGAAAACCTGTCCAGAGGTCAGCATGCCAGTATTCATGATTTTTTTGAGCAAAGAACAGGTTCAGCCTTCTGTTAAAATGGGGTGCTATGGCTCAGAAATGCTGCTCCGGCATTATGCTGTAGCCAGGGAAATGGGAGAGTAAGGTTTATTTTCCTTCTTTAACTGTTGAGTTTAACTGTGCTTCTTCTATTTCTCTAAGAATATCCTAATTTTTAGGCCACAGAGCCATGTATATGTGTAGTGTCTAATTTTCTTCCTCTCCTGTTGCCTTTCTTTCACATGACAGAGATTCAACAGGAATGACAGAGACTCCTTACTGCTGCAGATTTCACTAGTATTCAGAAGTATACTGGGAGGGAACGTGGGGAAAAAATCACGAATGAAATGCCAACTTAATGGAATGACTAGTACTGATGTGAAAACAAATGGTTGATTTTGTAACGTGAGATATTTAGGCTGGAAATTACAAGTTTTCTAGCCATCAGACCAGTGAGATTCTGGAGCAGCCTTTTGATGGGAGTAGGGGGACACATAATCTCATTTTAAGATGGAGCTTGGTCATTCTTTTGGAAGGAATGACATCACGTGGTTGCCTGAGACAGCAGGTGACTTGACATAGTGATCCCAAAGTACCCTTCCACTCCTACCTTCTTAGCTAGGAAAATACTTTCTGTTTTGTTATGTTCTCCAGTTTCTCAGAAATGTTTCACCTGTAATTTGATGGTGGTATTTTTTATTGCTTAAGAGAGGTTGGACATAGAAAAGAAAAATCTTTGTTGAGATTGTAGAAGTCTGTTAATTGATATGTGAACTGGAGATGATGAAATAGCTGCATATAGGGTAAGAAACAAGGAGGACACTGTTCACATTGAAACGGCTGGAAGGGATGTATAAACAATTATGGCAGTTTGTATAGCTGTTCTAATATTGATGTCAAGACTGATAAAGCATAGAGTAAGTGTTTTTTCATTGGATAGTGTAAATTTAGAAGGCAAGCAAAGGCTTATCCCCAGTTTGTTTACTTTTAAATGAATGTTGCATTTGTTAACCTTTTAGGAACTGTAAATTCTGCATCATTGATACTAAAAATACATTCAACAGTACACTGACTTCACCATTTTTTAATCAAAACACTTATTTTGTAATTTGTGGGAGGACAAATCATGTTGTGGTCGGTAAAAGCAGTACTCCAAAATATTGCTTTACATTGGTACTACAGTTAAATGAGTTCAAATTAGATTTTTATGGTTTTTTTAATTTTTATATTATGCCATCAGTGGTTCAAACCCAGAAGACAATTGTATGATCCTTAATAGTAACTGATTCTTACGACGCATTTTAAACAAGCTTTGCCTTACTTTGTGTTGCACAAAAACTAGATGCTAAAAGGCTTTTCTGCTACAGATAATAATAGTATAGTCTTATGTAGCGCCTTAAGTTTAAGGCACTCTTTGGAAGATTGTGTTTATCCTAGCTTTGTTAATGTTAAAGCTTCTTCTTTCATAAGTTGTGCTGCTAATGACTCAGCACCTCACTGGCAGTGAAACAAGAAGCATGTCATTCATAATCAAGGTGCTAAAATGAAGTTTGGAATCCCATTATAAGGAGGTACTTTGCAACGGGTCATTAGCTTGCTCTATGGCATGAAACCCCTGGAGGACGGTCTTTAAGGTTACAGATTATCAGTAATGACATAATTGCCTGATGATGTAGAAATATGACCAAGGTTTTAAAATGTGGTTTCTCTGAATGCTTCGGGTACCGGCTGCCCACTGACTAATGCCCATGGCCTGATTTTCAGCAGCGATTGCTGTGGGGAACTGTTCCTTTCAAAGGCTCGGGAAGGAAGCTGTGGCGATAGGACACAAGTTCACCTTGCACCGAGTTGCTCGGTCAGGCCTCAGGGACACAACAAAGCAGACACCTGCCAGACTCTTGGGCAGGACTATTTACTGCATAACTGAAGTGCCAGTGGACTTGTAGGCAATTAGCATCTCTGAAAATCACGATATGAGTTACAAAAACAAAGGAATTGAAAAGTAAAGGCTACTTCTGAAAAATTTGGGCATTGGTATGAATTGCTTATGCATATCTTTTTTTTTATTACGTGTCATTATTTGAAGCTTAGATAGAAAAGAAAATGGATTTCTCCATTGCTGATCATAGTTAATTTATCACAAAAGTAGAGCTCTGAAAGGAATTGCTTTTTAAAACATTGTGGGTTTTCAATCCATTTTTCTTCCTTTAACAAATTGATCTGTCATTCTTGAAAGATCAGCAAAATCCCGCAAAGACATAGTAGTTTTTGTATAGCTTTTGAACATCAAAAAATGGATTCTTTTATATGTGTGAGTGTGTACATTTATAGGGGCTTTAATAACTTGCATTCATCTACTTACCACTCTTGTTTAACCTTAAAGTAACAACCTAGAGATTTTCCAGGATATAGTCTCCATTGTTTAGTTCACTATGTGTTGTTATTTAGTTTGTTAGTTTGTTGGCAAGGTTAAATTACATGAGTTTTGAGTCATGGTCACTGTAGCTATACTCCCTTAAGCTGTTTCTCTTCACCTTTCAGACTGAGCAGGTTTATAATGGGGAGGAGTATCACTTGAATGGGATACCTGCAGTGAGAATCCAGATGTTGAAAGAAGTGCTAAGGATGATTCAGAAGACAGTTCTTTCTCACTGTATTATGTTGAACCCATTGTCCCTTGTGAGAAAAACAATTTTGCAATTGGATTTGTTGCTTTCCTAATGACATAAAAAACCTGAAGTTCTGTCAGCTGTAGCCTTGGCACAATTTGCGAGAGGAGAGGTGTTAACCTTTGTGTCCTGAGCAGATTCCAGTTTAAATAATTATGTCTCACATCCCTGTCATTCTCTCTGTAGCTTCAGTTGGATTAGCTATTCATTTCCTGTCCCAAATCTCTGTGTAACATTTCCATGTGCTCTGTAACAGTTTCCACATTTCACCCTAGAGCTAACTGTAATCATCTTTCTTTGTCTGTCCCCACATACAGACACGGAATAATTGTGAAACTCTTTGCAGGCTCATAGAGAAGCTAGCCAAAGGCCAACTGCATTAACTAAATTAAGGTAAAATTCTAGATCCAGCACAATCTGAATTTAAAGCAGGACATGAAATGGCTTTAGTGGCATGTGTAATAGGTAATCTGCTCCTGTCAGTGGAGGGAGAACAGACATCTATTCTCATCACTTTAGACATATCTGAATCATTTAACACGGTTGATCATGAGATAGTACTTTCTTGCTTGAGAGAGGTAGCAGGATCCAAAGTAATACACTAAAATGGTTGGCATTCTTCCCAGACAAACACATCCAACAAGTAGTCAGGGCAGACCGCCTTTCTGTTCTTCATTCTGGTGTCCTTCAAGAATCAGTTTTATTGCTAGCTCTTTTTGGCATCTACACTCAGCTACTGTATGAACAGGTCAGATGGTATGCTCGAGAAATATGCAGATCATATTCATTTCCTTCTGTACTTTGAGACCTGTAACCATTGTGGTTTCACTGTAGTGGCAACTGATTGCAAGAAAACAGCACAGAAATGAAGAATAGTTGGTTGAAACTGAACCCAAGTAAGGCAGAGATGGTACTGGCAAGAAGAAAATGACAAGTCAGTGAGTTGCCAGGCCCAGTGTAGTAGCTTCTGGTGAAAGTTATACATCATTTTTTGATGAGTGCATTTCATAATTTAGGAGTACTTCTGTATTCTGTGTCGACACTAAAGCCGCCACAGAGTGACATCTGGTAAATAAAACTGTCCATCTTTCCTCTTTGGGTAAGAGAGTCTACCTCACCCTGCTGGATGTTGAACTGGCTGCAGTTTTTCATGCATTTACTGCTTCTCCCTTGCATGATAGCAACACAGGATACCTGAGCATAAAGCTCTTACTGCGTAGGGGAAGTTATCTAATACAAAGGGTTGCAGCACCTCAGACTACCATGAGCACATCAGACTGCCTTACATTGGCTTTTCAGAGAATTAGGCTTAACTTCAGTCTCCACTCTTATCTTCAAGACTCTCTGGCCTGGGCCCAGATATCTAAAGGCTATCTGAAGCTCCAGTGCTTGATACCTTCCCTCTTGGAAGTTCTCCAGTAGATTTCTTCACAGTAAATATAAGGCTTATCTGTAGGAAGGAGCATACAGCAGTACAGTTTGCATCAAAGTCTCTCAGTTAATTCCCAAGGAATCTGGTGACTATCGAAATATTGCCTTATTTCTCTGTGTGATGCAAATTTCTTGGACTTCCTTCTATCTTGATAGTTACACAGAAACAGCCATAGCAGAACAAAAAGGCACTTTCCAGCTTAGATGTTCAGTTACTCCTTCCTCTACTCCTTGAGAAAGGATGAGAAATATATATTATATTTATATGCTTCTGTGTTTGTAAAGATCCCTGGCTTTATAAACTAGTACAGTGAAAATATGCCAAATTATAACAGATGAATATATAGATGGGAAATCACCCTTACAAGAACTTGCTGGATTATATGGCTCATAAGCTTTTCTTCTAAAGAAGCTGCCAGACCACTTTTTGTTCTGTTGTAAATCACAGACGTAAATAACTGCAATATCTACACTGAAGCTAAATACTAGAATAATTAAATAAATATTATGACATGTTTTTGTTTTTTTTTTATATTATTCCTTACGGTTAGCCAGTAGCCAGAGGTGCTGGCTACTGAACAATAGAAACCCCAATTTATTTCTGTGGAAAGCTGGATATTGATCTTTTTTTTTTTAAATTCCTCATAATTTTGTTTATTTTACAAAAACATGTTCCACTCTTCATTATTCTCTGGCTAATAGTACTTCTTTTGGAGAACTTTAAAATACAGAAGGTAGTAAAGTGGGTTATGTACATGTGCCTCTGCACATAACTTCATAATATTTGGCTTATTTATGGAACTCATGTCTCTCACAATTTAGGTTTATTACTGAGATTCTTTGTAATGTTTCTTGAGTCAAAAATGTGAAGGGAAAGAAAGACAGATACTTATTTTTCACAGTTTAATTGTATTAACTAAGTATTAGATTGTGATGTATTCATTAGTAAGAACTGTTAGGTGATAAATTTATTCAATTTAATACATTTTTCTAGCCCAAACTCCTTTTGTACTGATACATTTGTATTCATGCAGATAGACAAGGTATTGCTAAGTGAACAAGAAGGGATAAAATGTACAAACCTAAATCTTTATGCAGAATTTGGATACCTTTCTCATGACTGTTTTAATTTGTGTTACTTAATTTTGGCAGTTAGAAAAACTTTCTGGGTTTCCTAAGTACTAGACTTTGGTAGTAAGAATAAACTCACAATGAAATCATGAGAAAGCTGTATCAAAAAGGCTCAGAAGTCTCTGATGTGGAGTCTAAGCTGTTAATTGCTTGCCACGTCTACTTAAAGTACATTCCTGGGTGACATTTTTTTAATTAGAAGAAATTATTAGATGTAGCAAGATTTTTTTCTTTCATTTTTATAAGGAACATATGTAACAGAGTAGAAGAAGGTGTAATATCCCAAATAAAATTTAACTTTCTAAACCAGAAATGTATTCAGTTGTCAAGGAGTACTTCAGAGCTAAATGGGTCTGATGTCTCTTTAGTATGAAAATTTTGGCATTACTCCATTCACTTCAATAAAATTACTCTTGGCTTTCAGTAGCAACAATTACAGAAGCATCACACCTTTTCATCCCTCTTCAGTTTCCACTAGGGTGTCTTTGAATTTTAAACCACAGTATAGTCTATTCATCCATTATTTTGGATGTTTTCTTACTTATGTTACTGCAACCTAGCTGGGGTGGGGAATTGTTCTGGTTTTGCCTTTAGGATGACACTATACAAAACAGATGTCTGCCTGAATCAGCTGGTCTTTCTAGTTAACTAGACTTGTATCCATTATTTTCAAACTGTTGCTGATGAAGGTGTAAGATTATCTCAGGGCTCTGGCATGTGCAGTCAGGGACTCTCAGAAAGAGCAATTTACAGGCCCTAGCAGGTACAGCAGGAAAAACATACTTGAGCTTCTTGTGGCTGGGATTAGTCTTCTCCTCCCACTCAGCCGTGGTGCTATCCCTGTTTCACAACCGCCGCTCAGGCTTTCCTGGTGCCAGAACCGGGGCTGCCCCACACCTTCTGTCGGGCTCCCAGCAGGGGAGTGGAAAGTGAAAAGCACTCGCTTGGTGCAATGTAAACCTCGGTCCTTGTTCAGACTTGGTGTAGGAGGGTTACTGCCCTGGCACAGTGGCGGGTGCTGTTCCTAGTGCCCGCTCATTACCGTGCTGAGCTTTCTGACATGGTTTTGAGAGTACAAGCAAGAGTCACGTTCACAGTGTCGCTCTGCCTTTTCTTGAGGACTTGTGTTTCTTTGCTCAAGAAGACCTGAATGTTCAAATGCAAAAAGAGGAGATTAGCGGTAGTGGGCTAGACCTCTATCTGATACAAAGACGTGTACGCAGCCGTCACTTCGGAGGGTGCTGTACGTGTGGAGGTCGGTTCAGGCTTGGTAGCACATCTCGGATTCCGGCAGGAGGTCGGCTTCACTGCTCCTACGGGTATCCCTGCTCACAAAAAAGGGACCTCTCTTGTCTTCAGAAAGGCTCTGAAGCACTGCGGCTCTCATGCCAGCTTGCTGAAGTACCAGTCGCAACTCTGGGTTTGCAGCCGGGGGGCTCTGGGAGCAGGCTGACAAACACCCCCGCCTCGCCGGCCGCCGGGCTGGGGCAGGGGGACCCGGAGCTGCCGCCGCGCGTCCGTCAGGCCGGGCGGTCACGTAGGTGTCCGCGAGAGACAAAGCGAAGGTTCATCAGCTCCGGATTTCTGTTTTATTTATCTGTTCTTTTTGCACCAAATTCCTTCCGCTGGATTTTGTGGGTTTGAGGCAGGCTATAAATAGGTGGGTTTGTGTCTTCTAAATATATTCATCAGAGGAATAGAAAAGTGAAGGGCCACCTGGAGTTAAGATTTTAATATTTCAGTTGTTACAAACCAACTCCAAAAACAATATTTTTTTTCCCCGGCAGATTTGGTGTGAAAATGTTTAGTTGAGCAGATGGAGCCACAGCTGGTAGTGTACATGTTTATCGGGATAGTTGGCATTTAGCTGCATCCAAAACTGATGTCAGGCTCAAAGATGCTAAAAAGCAGGAATGACTGGAAGCGGAGATGGTACTTCATCAGATCAGCTAGGAGCAAATTTCTTTATTTTTTAGTACTTTGGCCTCGTAAGAATAATTTTAATCCAGCAGGAAGTTAAACATTTAAAACTAAAATTAAAAAACATGTCAAAATAGGTAAACATTTGCTATTACTATGCTTTAATAACTAGCCTGAGGAGTGCAGAACATAACCCAGAACGTATTGATGTTTAAGGCCTAGTTAGCAAATAACACACATCTGCTGATGTTTAATTATCATGCATGCTTTGCTGGCAGATTTCAGGATCTGCATCGTTCTTATTTACCAACGGAGTCTCTTGTTTCACACATGAGAACATTCAGCTGGAAGTTTGAGAAAGGAGAGGGCACATGAATAATAGTGAGGAACCAAAGAAACAGAACAGATATGTGTAGACGATAATGATTTTACAGTTGTGTCTAATGAACACAATGAGGTTCGATGTCCCGTTGTGCGAGGCACTGTACAAACAGTGGGGGAGAGTCCCTCTGCCAGGGAGTCTAAAGGAAGAAGATAGAGTCAGACACTGAAAACTTCATTTCAAACAAGGATTTCAGCTTGGAGCTCCTTAGGACAATTTTAAATGGAGCAAATGACAGAAGTGTACTCTTGCTGTGGCCAAGGCCATGCCACAGTCTTATGACCATGTGGGATATTACTCTGTTTAGGTTAATAATATTGCATACATATATATCCAGGATGAATTTAGACCCCTGATTTCAATGGTATTTCTGGAATTAGTTTTTTAAAAGGATAAACAGTTTCATAATTGTTTTTTCTTCCCCATGTGATTATTTTTCCCAGTACAATTGTTCTTCCTGTGCAACGTTTTCCCAAATATCATTGATGCATCTGAAGAAAAATGGAGTGTGTTTATCTCATCTCCATAGTACACAGCATTTGATAGCACTGGCTCAGCAGAGATCTGTTCCAGTGGCATTCCCGTTCAGACAGAGTAACCTACAGAAAGTGAGATTTATTCACATATATTTCTATTCTGTAGGTGGCAAAGAATTTTGGCCTAATTTTTGGCATGTGATATTCTGAAGCAGACTCCTTCATTTGTTGTCATTGCACAGGTAGCAGAGAAAAGTATCTCTCCGAGCATATAAAATGGCTGCATTATAAATGACAATCTAAGGGGAACCAAACTGTTTTACTAGATGACCAGTGACGCCTGTCACCTCTTTGCTGGTGGGTTGTGAATGCACAATGTACTAAAATGTAATGGTGCCTTCAGCAACAAAACAACAGCATGTGGCATTGTGCAAACTCTGAGCAATTCCAGTTACTTTAGGGTATCCTTGGAGTCTGCTATAATACAGAAAGCCCCCCTCAGCTGTCATCTCCTGGGGCCCGTTCCAATTTCCATCATAGTCCAGCCTGGGAAACATGAAAAAGTGCCAGAAAGGCATCCTAATCCTACGTTTCACTGAAGTGGCCTTCTTAAAAATATAAGCTTGTACAGAATTCAAGTACCATGTTTCTTCCTTGTTGGAAAGTTGCGTAATAGTTATGTAGCAGTGTTTAAAGATGTTTCACTCGTAGACTGTACCTGAAAAAAAATTAGTCAAACATTCAAATTGGTGATGTCCATTTTTAAAGCAGATGTGCACTCATGCATTCCAGTGCACTCACCCAACGGCAGGGCAGTAGCATAAAATGAAGTTATAATTATGCAAGCTTAATGATGGTGAAACAATAGTACTTTATGAGATAAACACCCATGGTGTTTTATAAGGCAATAGGTTTGTTACACATATTTGACTCGCGTTAATTCCGCAGGATGAAGAATACAGTTTCTGTAATACAGTGTGCAGAGACTTGTGGAACCCCTTACAAACGGGATTATCTCCTAGCTATGTCCAGATTCTTTTGGGGACCTATGAGTCAGTAATCTTATTCTTATCTCACCTTTTAGCTTTTTAATGCTGTCTCAGGGCTTTACTAATTGTGTTGGACCATACCGTCTCCAGAGCACTAAGCATTACCACAAGTATGCAGGCTTTGGTCAAAAAATATTTTTAGACTGACTTTTATGGAGTTTAATATATTATAAATAAATCTGATAACTGGAAAGGATATGCCACTTTTTTCTTTCTATTATTTTTTTTAATTTGAGCTGTATGTTGATTTTTCAAGAACATGTAGTCATCATAGCACCTAATTATGAAAATTAAATTATGTGACATCTAATTATAATGAAAATTTAGGGGATGCGTTCTTACCTTGTGTAATGAACTTGGATGAAAATGCTTGATACGCTAATGCCTGCACTCCTTTAAAAAAAGCTACTATAACTGGCCTTCATCCCCAGGGTATAGCATAGAAATATAAAGCTCATCTTTTGGAACTGCTTTTTTAATGGGGAAAATGATAACATACATACATTTTCACTAAAATTAATATACAATTTTACTAAAATTTCACTATATTGAAAATGCACTTTCTCTTAATTTCTAGTAAAACCCAGCATTTAATAAGCCGATATTTTTTAAGGGCAGGTGTGAAAAAAAGGAATTTTCTAATCTCGACTGCACCTCTTTATTTTTGTGGCAGATCATGGCATACATCAAACTGAAATTTAGCAGATGGACTTCACGCGAAATCCAGATGCAGTTTTCACTAACAACTGCTGGTGAATATTAAAGTATAAATAGTTAAGAAAATACATATATGAAATTTAGGACCATATCTTTCTTCATGCAAGTTTTTGTATACAGTATGCCAGCAGGATTTAGCCTTTTCAGTAAGGTATCAAAATCAAAGTGTATTCCAAAGTAGTGGATAACAGAGACAATAAGAAGTATCTAAATTAGGAAAATGGTCATATTTCGTTTGTGTTCTAGAAATAGGTGGAAATATTGGTCTGCTAGTGAGAAAAACAGACTAGAGTGGTGGCAGGTTCAGCTGCTATAAACAGAGAAACAATAAAAGTCCTTGCATAATGTTTGTTATGATTAGGAGTTGAAAATTAAAATTTAATATAGCAATGCATAAAGAAATTAATATGAATGTGTTCTGAGGAAGAAAATGCTTTACTTAAAAAATATTATTGCAAGGGATGTTGTAGTCCTAGCGAAGACATAGCAATTTATTTTACTTTTACAAACTTATACTGATACACTTGACTTACCATTCCTATGGGGACATTAATGATACAACAATGGGCTATACCTGGAAAAAAAAACAGTGAAAGTTAGTGGATAAAGGAAACCAGTCTGCTAATTAAAAGTCTTAATGTCTATCTGAACATGTTGCCAATAAAACAGAGACTGCACATTTCCCTCCTGTTGCTTGAACCTTGAGACACTATTGTCCCCATATCCTTTGCTTCCTTCAAAGCACCTAGAGTTTGAGTGTACTTCTTTTGAAAGCAGGAGATACAGGCAAGTGCAGATCAGAGTTAGTGTCCTGCTGCCTTCACATTTTGACTCACTTATAAAGGCAAACCTGTGGCTAGTTTGCAGTGTGTTTGCTTGTGTTTTGGGAAGCCAAAGTCATAGATAGTTTTAGTAAAATTGATCTTTCATATTACCATTTTGTTTGTTTATTATAGTTTTTTCATTCTTCATCACTTCTCTCTGTTTACCAAATCAAAAGAACTTGTTTATCTCCTTTTATATATTGTGAAGGAGAAATAGGCATCAATAACGTAAAAATGGAAAGTCTTTGCTGTGTTTATTTTTGTTGTACAAAAAAGAAAAAGTAATTTTAAAGATACTTGAAGCTGGTGTTCCTATGTCTTGTTTCTTCATTCCTGGTCCTGGTCATTCACTTCAGACTAATGAACGTTGATTTTCCCATAGTGATTTTATTGGACTGAATTTCGAACACAGTATCTCTTGCTGTTGTTGTACATGTTCAGCATACTCAATTGTAATGTAAAATATATCCATCTACATAAAATGAAAGGGTCATGGTTGTTTGAGGAAGTTGGGACAAAATTGAAGGAAGCTTGTTCTGCACCCTAGTTAGCATAGTTTTCTTTGTGTTGGTAAACAAAGATTTTTATAATAGTAAACAGCCTTTTCACAACCTACCAATCATGGCATGATGGATTCATTCATTTGTAGATTCTGGAACCAGCTGCTCCTATCTACTGCTGCAGCAATTAGAAAATCAGTCTGTTAAAATATAATGAATTTAATAAATCTCACACTTTCAGATTTATGTATTTATTCTCTACTAGTCATGGTATAACCTATAGCTAATACAGTTTTTTCAAAAGCTAAATAATAATAATAAATAAATCAGAAGGATGCCTTGTATTACAAAGCAAGTCTTTTTCATGGTTGTCATCTCTGGGAGAAGAAAAATTGCTGGTGGGTGTAGAGAGGCAAGGGTAATCTCACTGCCTCACACACTGTTGCTAAATACAAATAACAGTAATAGCCTTATCTTTGCAGAAATGTTCTTATTAAATAGACACAGTGGGGTCACTGAATGACCTTTTTGTTTAATGCAATAATTACATTATGTTTCACAGAGATATGCCTTGTAGGGTTCATGTCCTAAGTATAGGAAAATCCCCAGGAAAATGCAATCTACTGACTATTTTCTAATCTTCATATGCATCATAAATAAGGGTAAGAATTATTATCCGACATTGCGGTAGAATTTTCTGATGGGGCGATATCAAGTGTTACTGAAGATATGAAAGGAAATCATTGGCAGAGTGTAGAAAAGAATCCAAACATCTCAATTCCCAAGTTTTGTTCCTTAATCATTTAATCATACTGATTACTTAATGTGAGCTCTGTGGCAAATTTATTATGTAATTACTTTTTTCTTACGGCATTGTCTGGTTAAACAACACACCTAGTCTGCATTCACGTGAACTGTTAGAAATGGGAAGGCAATCTGGCTGATACATGGTTCATATTTTGTGTAGACACCTGGAAATGCCGTACATTTTTCTTTCAGCAAGAATCCCTTCATCTTTATTCCTATTTTCCTTTCTTAATTTTATTCTCTATCTTTTTTTCTCACCTGTCCTGAATAGTCTATCTATTTTATCCTTCAAGTAGTGGATCAAGAGCCACCTGGCAGCCAAGATCAGGAAGAAAAAAGTTACGTGCAGAGCCAAAACAGCATTATCCTCTCTATTGCTGCACTAATGTTGGCAGATGTTTGTTCTACTCATAGGGGAGATTCTCCAAGGGAAACTCTCAGAGCTTGAACAGACTTCAGGAGCATCCTGGCCACTTCTGCTCTGCAGCTGGCATGCTGTGCAGGAAAAGGGAATTGTAATTTGCCTGGATATATTCCACCTTTCTGCACCATTGGAAAAGTCTGTGTTGCAATAACCCAAGGCAGTAAGAAGAGAAGAGGAGTGAGACTGCATTCATTTTTGGGTTGTGTTACTTCAAACTTGCCTTCAGCAGAGCTATGTCTGTAAGTGGGGTTGTCTAGAAAGCAGCTTTGTAAGAATACTTATGTTTGGGCTATATCCCATACCACAGGGTTTTGGGTCTTATAAAGGAGGCAGTGTTGAGATTTTGCATTACACTGCTTCCTTTGCTTCCTTCCCCTCCCATTGTCACTTCTACATCCTACCCCTTCAAGACAGCACTTTTAGTGTTAGGCTACCTAGGCAACAGCTCTCTCCCACTCAAATTTCTCTCCTACCTAAAAGATTGTTTAGTCGCTCCTCCCTAAACATTTTAGAGGGTATTAGATATATGCATTTTGCTTCACCTAAGTGAGGAGAAATGAAAATACCTAGCTTGTTTAGCAAGAAAAAGGCAGATAGGAAATGCTCCTAAGTTAACAATGCATGCATCTCATTCTGGAACAATCTTACAGTCAAAAAAGCAGCAACCCCCCTCATATTTTGCATCTTGATATCCTGACCACATAATGTTATCTACAGTGTAGTTAGCAGAGCATTAAGTTTAGTGACCCACAGATCTCTTTCCAGTCATAGAAGTCCAATGATTTGTCAGATAGGATTTATTAGCTGTCGCCAAGAAATTCCAAAAATTGGGCAACATATTACCAAATAGAGGAAGGACAGAAAGGATCTAGGAAGCGTGTCAGGCAAACAGACATATCTCCAGGTTATCTTAGCCTATTCCATTAGAGATGGAGAACTTCCCAAATCAGAATATGTAAATCAGGCTGTGACTCTCAGTGGAAGTGGCATTTCTTGAAATGTTTATCCATTGTGATCAGAAATGTCAATATTGCATGGATTTTAGAGGACATAAAAAAAGGAGTAAAATAAATCTATTTTTAATTCAGATGTTCAGCATTTCAAAGGAAATAGTTTATGATGAAGAATTAAACAAAGATTGATAAGCATGTTATTGGTCAGGCTATATGACCATGATAGCAAGAAAGGCAAATTCATACCTTCTGTCAAAAAGGATATAAAATGCTCACTCTGTAGAAACTGTATGGTTGCAATAGAAGCTTCTGAGACTTCTTTTTGAACCACTCCTCATCTAAAGGAAGGTTTCTCAAGAAGTAAAAGAAAGGGCAGAGAAACTCGAAGTCCTGGTGTGTTAAAGTCTTGTATCAGCAGCAGTCAGGAGACAATACAGTTTGGTTTTTTTGAAGCAGTATCTTTGAGCAGGCATTTTAGCTGCTCAGGAGTTCCAGCCTCTATAAGAAATTTAACTTGGATATCCAATTTTTCATTTGGTTTTTTTGATGCACTGTTTCAGCCCTTGCACTTGAGCTTTGTCCCATAAGTAACCATAATTGCTGTTGTCTTCTTCTGTCTGAGTTAATTTTAGCGGAGTGTACAAGTGTTGTCACTGTTTTGGGGCTCTGAGGTATGATCTCAGCTACTCCTTAGTCTAAGGTCCCCAGATAAAATACTCGCACCTTCCAAAGTGGCAGACAAGTTCCATCCCAGAGATGCAAAAACATTCGACATGAGCTTCCTCATTTTTATTTCCTTTCTTCCTGTTTAGTTTTAGGATGGAGAGAGAATCTCTGTCAGCTTAAGAGAGAAGACTAAAGAAAGGAAAAATGAAATTAGTGATAATAATGAGAAATAAACAAAGCCCTGGAATTAATGTCAAATAAGTATTTTTACCAAATAGTTTGCAAGAGAATAAAGAAGGGAATCTGAGCAGAATGGACGGTCCTTAGCTCACAGAGGAAACCAGGGCTTGCCTGGAAACAGATGCGCAGAGGGAAAATGGTACATAAACCTCAAGGGTTATTTTCACATAGAATTAAACTTCACATAACACCATCAATTTACATTTGGTATGGCATAATAGAAAAGACAAGTTTAAGGAATACCTCTGTTAAAGAATTCTATTTCCTCTAACCCCAAATTAAATTAAACTCAATATATCTATATTCTTATAAGGAGGATCTTAAATGTTCCTTGGGTATTTTTCCCCATTGCCAGCATCAGAGTAATATATTTAATAGTCTTTTTCTGTGCTCTTTAATTCTTTTCTTCATTTAAAGTCTATTTACTCCATAGATAATTTTTATTGGCCATCACAGCAAAATAACTTTATTCCCAACAATAATCCTAAAAACATTATGCTCAAATATCAGAGGGCTGCAGTCATAATAAGGAAGTTTTTTTCTGATATGCGCCCATCCATCCTTCCTTTACAACTGTAGCAATTTAAGAGATGGAACAACATGATTGCTTCTTCAAATGTTTGCATTATGTGCAGCTTTTTGAACTAATAGTGCAGAAATTTTTAACAATTTTGGTTTTGGTATAGTATCTGAACCTGCATTATGAGAAGGGAGGCTGAGTGGTCTTCATCTGTAGAAAAACTTGGTGGAGTAAGACAAGGAGCATGCACTTTCTGCTGTAAAGGAGTTATGCATTTCCTGGAGTGCCACGGAGAGCTGACATACGGGTGTCACTTTATCTATTCAATAATCTGAACTTTTTAAATGCCTCTGTGGCTCTTCTTTGTCCCATTCACATTTCTTGTTGCACCTATGACCAATCCCTGTTTCCTGAGGCTAAAGCGGGAATGATAGAGTCAAGAGAAGTTTAGTGAATTTTTATTTCATTCCTCATAACATTCTGGGGACATTGAGGAGGAAGGGTGAGGAACAATTAATTAGAAGTGAGTAACCAGATCTGTGTAAGTGTTTAGTTAGTTCAGCTTGTGACTCATGTCTGCTGTGTGCAAACAACTGAAGACTCATCTTGTGAGAGGCGACCTGGTATTTTAATAGTTGAGCTATTTCCTGTGAGAAGCACAGAACAAAGGATTTTGACAACTGAATTCCTTCTTGAATATCTTCTATTCCCCTCAAGAAGAAAGATGAGAGAATTTAAAGATTGGTCTGAATCTTTAAGTGAACTCAGTCAAGCAGTTCTCAGGGGTGGTAGCCCTGTTAACTCTAGACAGGGTCTTCTTACATGCCATGTATACTGAATTAATAAAATGATAGCCTGCTACTTCAGGAATGTTCCTGTATCTGTACTTATTCCCTTCTGAATCTGAATGTCAGTTACGACGTTTGGTTTCTTTAGGTTACTCAGAATAAAAACCTGTGAGACGATGACTGCGGAAGGGTAATTTCACATTATAAAAATTCATAGTGTTGATTTAATAAAACTAGCTGGGTACAATATTTTAACTATGGAATTCAACTCAAAACATTACTGACAGTAACAATCATGGGGCCTTATTATGATCTCAGGACTTTGTTGCATATCTTGTTGGGGACAGACCATGTCATGGTCCTGGAATCTATTGGCTACACCACGGCACAGAGGTCAGCCCCCGCAGGTTTGATTAGAGATTAAAAAAAAGCTAAAAACCTCAAAATTACCAGTCATATCCTCTGGGAGTTTGTCACGAGAACTTAGACAACACATTCCACATTTTCTTAAAGGATATTTTCAAACCATATTTAAAGTATTGTGCTTGATGCAATTTCACATCTAAAAAATCTTCATAGTCAAGGAAAAGGAAATGAAGAAGAAAAATCATTTGATCACACGTTTGTGGAGTGTAAACCCAGGAATCCCAAAGATATGCTTAAGATACAAGACTAACCCATAACATTTTCATGGCATGGATCTGTTCTTATAACTAATACTTATGTTGATGAGCGTTTATACATCTGTATACATTCCCTTTGTGGCTATTATAAAAGAAGATTTCTTAGTGTAACTTCAACTGAATAGAATCAAAATAGGTCTGATTTAAACCAAGACAACTCTTCATGGTTTAAGTGGTTTAAGACCAGTTTTGGTTTGTTTCTTTTTTTTTTTTTTTTTAGTAGTGGTGTTTTTGTGTCTTTAAATTTACTGAGACACCCTGAGAACATGTAGAGATGAAGTTTTCAAAATAATTAAAAAGCTGACTGTGAGAGCAGGAACAGTCCACTAATCTGCCATGTATAATTTGAAGCATCTAACGTCATACAGACACATACTAAAACCTGAAATGGATAAAATGTGCCTTAACTATAAATCCTTGATAATATATAGGATTCTTCTAGAATTGACTGTCTTTGTCTACAGAATAGATCTTGCCAGAATAAGAGTAGTTATATAGGAAATTACACAGAATCTCTCATTTCTTAGGTAGGATTTATAAATGTGAAACTATTTATTGAAAAGTTAATAGTCATCTTTGTAGGATTTCTGGTTTGGCCTAATCCTTTCTTCCCAAGAACTTGTATGTAAAAATGCCTCCAAGACTCCACTTTTCTTCCTTCCAAGGCCTGAGGCTTGAAAGGGAGAGCTAAGGAAGGACAAACCACATGAAAATTCACCTTGAAGTTAATGTGGCAACAGGTGTATTCATTTCTAGATGGATTCCCTCTATACTGTTCCCTCTGCAGCATGTATGAGACTGATGAGATGGGAAGCAAACTGCAAGAAATGGACTCTGAAAGGAAGAATGCAGCAGAGCCCAGAAATGCCAAGCAGAGATCTTTCCACCAAGTGCTCTGGCATCCATGCATAAACCCAGAGTAACTTAACTGAGAATCTGCCTGCGCACAGTTTGCCTCATGTTTATTACAGATAGTTGAAATACAGTTTTTAATCCTTTGTCTGCAAAGGATTAAAATATAAAGGACAAATGGATCTGCTTTGTGTTCATTCATCTTAAATGTAGTGAGATTATAGGAATGTAGTGGAATAGATTTTAAGCAAGCAATTTGCTATGGGTGGGTTATTTAATTTGAACTTGATCCCACAAAATACCCATTTGTAACAAAAACATAAGCAAAAGCATATTCTTAAACTTCCTTGACTTTAATTGGCTGAATGTTTAAGAACAGGCTTTCCGAATTTACAGAACTGAAGCTTGTCAAGGTATTCACTGACAGATGGGCTGGTTAAAAGTATGTTTACCTCTCCTACCTATTTCTTGCATCAGATTAAATAATTTGAGAATCAGAAAATGAAAGTACTTGTTTGGAATGGGATAACTTCTAAATATATGATTTATTTTCTATCAGTGCTATCATTCAGGAAGAAAATAGCAACAAAGGAAAAAAAAAATCAAAAGCAGAAACCCCTTTCTCCGGCTTTGTGGCTCATTTCAGGTAGATGATTGATTCATGGTAGCTCAGAATCAAATCTAGTATAACCCAGAGTTGTATCAGGGTGAATTTGGCTATAAAGTATCGCTCATTCCTGGAAGCATGAGCAGCAAAGCACTGATTCAACAAACAATCTCTGTGATAGTTTGTATTAGAATTAGCATTTCAGCAAAGTAACAAGGTTTATGTAGAAAAAGGGTGGTTTGGAGTTTATTTATTTATTTGTTCATTTATTTTTTGCCCACACTAATCTGGGAGAGGCGGTGAGTGTAAATCATCTTTCTCTTTGTGTATTCACTCTCAATTCGTTTGTTGAAATACAGAGCTAAAGCTGCTTTTTGGAGCAGCCCATACTTTAGCATATTGAAGACTTTCAGAAATTAAAGATTTTCAAAATGTAATCTCTTCCAGGAGGCAGGGAGGGAAAGAATCTTGCCAGACATTCATCTTGTTAAAGAATGACTGAATGATTTATAAAGTAGCATTCAAACTGATTTCATTGTTGAGGCTGGAGCAGATCACATCCTGAATTTATTGCAGATTGGGCTAGATTAATCTGCAGGCCAGCATTTCCCAGCTACGAGCTTTGCTGAATCTACCTCTCTCTTCTTTCATCTCTCTTCTCGCTCTTCCATTGCTCCTTTCCCCTTCCCCTTCCTCCTTCCCTTTCCCCCTATATATTTTTTTTTTCTTTTCAGCTTCAAAACAAAGTGGATAAATTTTGGTTTAGTTCGAAGGGGTAATGGAAGTCACATTTTTCTTTCTAAAGCTTCCTGCTAATAAAAGGCAGTGCTTGGATAGGTCTTTCTTTGGGTTTATTCAAAGCTCTCACACTTGCCAGAGCAGGTGATGAAGAGTGTATGTGAGTTCAGTTCAGTGAGCCACTGAGAAATATGTTGTAGTTTTCAGGAGCAATAAAGGTTTGGTGTGGGTAGATCCTGAGATGGAGCTTTGAGTTATCATATGGCACATCACTCATTAGTGATTAAGCCTCAAAGGCTTCAGAACAGTGACCATTTCATGGAAGATAAAGAATATATTGTATACTTGCACCCCTTCAACTTTCTTTGTGCCTTCAATCCTGTTTTCTTGTCTCTCTTTTAAAACAGTATCTTTAGAAAGCTTCTCTCTCACTTTGTCTGTTTACACTGTCTGAAATGAGATCCTACCAGCACCCCCCCCAAATCCTCTTCAACTTTCATAAGGTAAAATGCTGAAATTTAAGAACTACAAAAAGGGTTTCAACATTTTCATAGGAATACAAAGAATCTTCATCCTCTTAAAAAAAAGCGTTCTCCTTCCCATCTGTCAAAGTGCATAAACCTGCTTTCCAGAAAGCATCTCTCTGATGGTAGACACCAGAAAACTATGTGTATCTTTTTATAGCAGTAATTTGCTAAAGTTGACTAGTGTGATGTTTCATTTGCACTTATGATCTGGACGTGCCTAGCAGAACTTTATGAAGTTTACAAATTTAATGCTACTGCAGATATTTTAATTTTGATACCTTGACATACACAGATATCCTTCTCTTAGAGTCTTGCTTGGAATATTGGAAACTCAGAGAAATCCTGAAAATTTATCATATTTGAAGCATCGAAGTAAAGTGAGGGTGCAGTAATGCATTTGTATTTCCATTTGTATTGTAAAAACCTCTTTTTTTTTGTTTTCTCAATGTTACGCTGTACCCTAGAAGTCGTCTGGAGGTAAGGAGTGCTGAGGGATCATTTAATCCCCTCTGCGTTCCCATGCAAACAGCTGTATTCTGGTCTAAAGAGCACACATACATTCGGTAAGTGTATTACCAGAAGAAGCCAGGGAGCAGGAGCGTGGCCCACTTGCCAGCCCAGGATCTGGGGCTCCCGTTCCTGCCCCTCTGTTTGCACGTGGAGGCGGTCGGACCCCTGAACTGCAGCGTGCTCAAAAGGCCGATTAAGCATTCCCCTTCTTCTTTGTGCTCCTTTCTTCCACCCGTCTTATGCTGTGGAATCACAACAAAGCATTTGTGCAGAAGTTTTGGCAGATGTGAAAATCCAAATCTTTCACCCCGGCCTCAAAGCCTGGAAGGAGAGAGAGAGATGTTGATCCACAGAGAGATCTCGGAGCCACGGTGCTTCTCAGGAGGACTGCTGGGGCATTTCCAGATTTCTCTTTGTTTAAAACTATGTCAGCATTTGAAATCTAGCTAATGTGAAGAGAATTCATAAACCGATAGCACGCAGTGCTTCCCTTGTTAAGGGTTAATTATTATGCGTCTTTCCTTGCACCATATGGTGGACTTTTGTTTGCTCTAAAATACCTCTGCTTTCAACAGCTCTGCAGATTAGAAAGTAAAGCTCATTAGCTAACAAACGCTATCATTTTTACTTACAATTTACATTGCTTTATATAATTTTACATACACTTGACGCGTTGTCAAGTATAACTAGATCCGGTTAATGAAAACTGGTGTTTATTTTTAATATTTCTTTTTTAAAAAATTACTTTTTTTATTTCTATTTCTATACTGTCTGTACTCAGAAGAAAGGTTTTCCTTCTGTACCTAATCGCTGTGTTTACGATTAAGTATGACCATGGACGTATATACTCCTCAGATGAGAAAAGTTCAAATCACTTGTTGCTGCAGGATCAATGCCAAGCATCTGCAAGTAAAACTGTTTTTATGAAGCCAAAGCTGCCTTAAACATAATTAGTTTTGTGATAATCCTAGCCTAGATGTGGGTACAGATAGAACCATGATAGAGCAAAGTCAATTAGGCTTATAGTTGCTTAAGCATTTCCATTCCAGCGCTTAATTTTTGGCTAAATTTTTTCGGACTGATGGGATTTCTGTTTTTTTCCTGGAAGTAGTTTGTGGAAGAAGAAAACTGGGCTTTTGGAATAAAATATTAATCTTTTGTATTAAGTGAAAAGTGAAAGGTTGGAATGGTTTTTTTATGACTTATATATGCATATTTATTTGAACCACACTTGCAGCAAAATTACCAAGAAGAGTGAGTTGAAATTTTGGCAAGAAGATGGTCATTATTGATTATTATTCTTTTTAATATTCTGATGAAATTCAGTTTTGATCTGGTACAGTCACAAGTCTTTGGACAGTACACATCTTGCATGCACCTTTTATGGAGGTGTGCCTTATTGAGTGTCACGTAGGTGTTCATGAACATTCATGTTGATGAATGCTGGCAAACACAGGATAATGGAAAATTTTGAATATTGCACATATGTTACCATGCCCTTTTAGGAGCTACTGGAAACAATCATCACTGTAATATTAAAATATTTGTTCCATTGCTATTGCCATTACCATACACTACTGGTAATATTGCTGTCTGGATATACCACTGACATTATTGATTATTAATGGTAGAATAAGAAGGGGAATTCTGCCAGTATATTATAAATATTCAGAGAAGTGGAATGTGAATTCTCGTAGCATACTTGTGTTACACAGCTTTGGAAAGCATGCCTTTATTGGAACTAGCTTTAAATGATTCTTTATCCCATTTGCTGCTCCATTGTCTTATTTTTCTAGATATTTTTACACTTTATCTGCTTGTGACCCATCTTTTCCTGGCTTATTGTTCAAAGAATCCTTACTCCAAAATCTGTGAAAAGACTTGTAACACTGAACATTATTTGTGATGTCACAAATCAACTTTCTTATTTTTCTGCAAGACTGAGTCTTGCTAACCAAGATGGAAATAGAAGTAGCCTATCTTGTTTCATACGGCTATTTCTGATAAAGGAAGAAAATGGCAAGGAATATCGTATAAAGCAATGGAAAGTAGATATAATTCTGTTATTTTTCCGCTATGAATGTGCCTTATTAAATCCATGGAATCATTGGATTTTTCACCTTATTTTTGGAAGTATACTTAAAATTATCTACCATCTGCAGGGCCATATAAAACGTTGCTACCAAGCTAGCTGAAAGAGAGTGTCATTATCAGGGTTTTTTTGCATACTGTTTTTGCTTTCCTTTTAGAATAGCGTTGAAAGGCTCCCATCAGACTTCAGACTGACTACATTAGTCATTAGATACACATATAAAAATGCGTTCTCCAACCCAAAAAGCTTTCACTCTAAGTAACAATGGCATGCTTTGCCAAGGACAAGGTGAAATGCTAATGTCCTGTTTACTGCTCATTCCAACGTACTGCATGGTGAAGTAGACAAATGTCCTTACTCTGAAGGACAGCTTTATGATTCTAATTTCTGCAACTTCCTGAGTAATTAGGACGTGCTCATTTATTATGCCAATTTACAATGGTTCTGTCTGGAAAACAATACGGATTCTTCAAATTTCTTTCCACCATTTTAGATGAAAATCTTTATCTTCTGGTTCAACACACATTTCCCATGTCTTCTTTCCTAAATCTCTGCCATAGACAATTTTTTTTTTTTTTTTATTAGGCATGACAGAGAAAACATTACACAGCTTTTGAACTTAGGAAATGCAGTCAAAAATTCGTTGAGAGCCTGCAGGTTTGTTTGTGGTAGATTTGATGTATGTCTTATGTGAAATTTTTGGGACTTGGAAAAGTTTAATCCAGCACATTTTTGTGATCTAGAATAGTTAAAGTATCACTTCTCTGGAAGACTGATGAAATACACACTTAACGAGGCTTAAGGTTAAAAACCTTAAAGTAAAACCCAGAAAAATGTATTTGTGCTTTCTAAACAAGTCATTATACTAGTCATTTTTGATTGTTGTTGTTTTAGAAAAGAAACAGTTCTAAGAAAAGAAACAGTTCTAATATTAGGAATGGTTCTAATATTAAAATAGTAGAAATAATTACCGGGGAAATATTCTCATGACAATGAGAATTTTGCTGAAAACAGATACATTGCAAAGCATTGAATGGTATTCTTGCTTTGGGTTTTTTTTGGGGGGGAGAGACCTAAACCCAAATAAATAAATAAATAAATAAATAAAATTATTAATAGAGATTTTTGTCAATGTATTTGTAACTAAGTTATTCATTCCCGTATTTTAAAGATATATTATTCCTTACATATTTTATATATGCATTATATATTCCAAATTATATTTTATAGAGACAATAATATAATATATATTAAAATATTTATTCATTGCTATATGATTATCTTCTATTGTGCTAATTTTTTAATCTTAGTATTATAGAATCATTTAGGTTGGAAAAGACCTTCAAGATCATTGAGTCCAACCATCAACTATGCCCACTAAACCATGTTATGGAGTAAATTTATGAATCTTTGTTATGAATCATTTGACTTTTACATTAGTGCAGAATTTTCTTTTCAAAGAATACCCTAGTGTTTCAGTGTCTACATATGTAACAGATGTGTGCCTTATTAACCAAACACATTGAGTTACTTCTAAAGAGGTTTAAGTTATATTACTGTTTGGGTTTTTTTTGTGTTTTTTTTTTTTAATTTGTATTGTAATGAAGAATAACAAATCTTACATGTAACATCAGAACATGTGAACTTAAATTCTGGTCTGAATTAGTCATTCAAGGAAGTTGTATAACAGTGGGCTTAATTTTGTTCACTGTGCAGAAAATCAAAACAATTTACAGATGTAATACGTAAATAGAAATTAAGATATAGCATTCCCTGGCACTCTCTACTGATTTGTGCCAGCTAAAAAACTAACTTTATATCCCCATGGCAAAGGTCTCTTAAAAAAAAGAGCAGAAAAAGTGTCCCTTAGGTCATCACTTTTAAAATAAAATATGGCAGCCACTTTTTCTTCTGCCTCGGAAAGTCTCTTCTGTATCAAGCAGCTGGATCTCAAGAGCAAGATTCATTTTTCATGAATAAAGAGAGTTGCAATGACTGTAACCAAGGGAAGGTATTTCATACACAGCTGTGATAGGGAAGTGTCAGGGCATCTCACCCACCCACTCGCTGATTCCTGAGCTGCTCCAGCTCCTCATGCTCAGTGTCCACTCGTCCGTTCCTTTACAGAGCAAATCTCACAAGCAGTACTAGTAGTTGCTAAAACATGTCATACGTTTTCTCTACAATGCAGGACTTGTAGCGATTTTACTATGAATTGGCTTTAACCTGTAATAGGAAGTAGCCATAGTAAGTGGGTGTAATTAATAAGTAAAAGCCAAGCGTTTAATTTTAAGCATTGTGTAAGCTAAAATCATACAAGCAGTAAATGTTAGAATGAATTTCTGAGACAGCTTCCTTTGAGTGGCAGGAGCATTTTCTCCTTGAGCTGTGGCCAAGCCCTAGATAAACAGAGGAGAAACCTATTTGGAAGAGATATACAGCAAGCTCACGATCTTGTTTTCCTGCATTTTGTTAGCATATATCACTAGACTGATGTTTACACTTGAACAGACCCAGCTTTTAGCAGGAACAGCACTGTGAATTCAGTGCCCTGAATTCTCCTCTCACCTTGTTTTAGAAAGGGATGCCACCATTTCCACAGTTAGGAATGAAGGAGTAAGGAAATAAAAAAATCGAGGAAGTAAACACTGTTAATTCCAGTCTGAAATATCTTTTTATTCGGCTGTTGTTCAGTGTTTTGTTTTGCTTTGTTTTATCCCATATGCTAGCTTTGCTGACTGACCTTTGTGGCAAGCTTTGGCCAACCGAGATTGGAATTGCACAGTAGATCATATTTTGATCAAAAAAATGCTTTTCTGGGACAATAGATCTGTGTAAGTTCAGTCACATACACTTTCTAGATAAGGACCCGGGCCTAGTTTTAATCCTTTTCAGTTTAGCACCTAACCAGAAGTCTGCATGCTAGTGATAAAGGGGTTTTTTTAAACTCTCCTAAATCCAACAGCAACACATAAGGATGTTAGATCGGAATGTGTCTTTACACTAAGGAGTCTTGGAGACTTTCTTTCTAACTTCAGTGTGCCACTTAGTGCCTAAAGTTGCATGGCGATGAGCCTGGGTTTTCTGGTCCGAGGTCACCGTTGGAGAATGAGGCACCCAGTCACCTTCCAGTCGCTGGTGCAGATGCTGGTGCTTAAGGTACCTCAGTTCCTCGGCTGCATTTTAGATGGAAATCTATAACATCTGAGAGGGCTGTATTTCTGTTAGTACTGAAGTTTCTTGCTTCTTGTACTTTTTTTAATCAACATGCTTCAAAAGTAATATTTCACAGAACATTTTAATAAATGTTAATAAACAATATGTATTTTAAGAGGAATTATGACTAAGAAAATTTAGATCATTAAATGAGAGAACCTATTTAAATATATTAATATTTGCTATGGTAGCACCTGGATACTATAAAACATATATTGAAAAACTCAGGCTTGCCTTCACATGGGCATGTTACCATTTTTTTTCAGGGAGACGTAATGATTTATTTTATTATTGGCATCACTTGGGTGGATTTTGTTTGCTTGTTTGTTTGTTTTGTGATATTTAATTTTGGTGGGTTTGGGGATGATAATTATTCCAGCAAATTCAGTTCACTATTTCTCACAAATAAAAGAACATTAAACTGAAAAATTACAATGTTTTCCCAAGAACATCTCTGTGTAATCAGAGGTCTGTTATCTAGCTCAAGAAAGAATAGTATTCTCTCAGGATACAAAGATTCATTAATTGGCAAAAATCAATGTCCTGGCAATATAAAATTCCAACAGCATTTATAAATATGCTGCCATTGCCTCAATAAAGATGTGATAATTAGAGGGTCATCAGTTTAATACTTTTTTATTTCTTTTATGTCATTAATGCACAAGTCATTTGTAGCATCGATTGTTTCTGGTGAGCAGAATTATTTAACTGGTGAGCAGTTAAAACAAAGCAGGTGTATTAGCTTCTATTCATGGCTGATGTTCTGATGAATCAGATAGGCCAGAAAATAAATAAACCAACTAAACAAAAAAAGTGCCAGGTGATACGTCTTGAATGAAAGCCCATAGAACAGCCTTTATTGTGCAGAGAGTTTGAGTTAAAAAGCCCTTTCCTGATACACATAGGTGAGGTTGTTTTTTATCTCAGGGCTGTGAAAGAATGCAAATAGTGAAATAAACTTAGAAAGTTAAAAAGAAAGATGGAAACACCAAGTCAGTAAATAAAAGTATATGTCTAAGAGAGAAATAGTTTTACAGAGTGCATTAAATAAACTATTGTTAAGGCTGGCAATTTCAAAAGAGCTACCTTGAAAAAAAAAATCTTTTGAGAATTTGGAAAAAAGTGAAAAAAGACACATAAGTTTTATTTAGAAGAAAACTGTGTTTGAATACTATGTCAAAAGACTCAGGAAGAAAAAGAATGAGGACAAAAATGAATTTCATTAAGATCTCTTTTATTCTAGTCACAGGTTGTTTTTTTTAAATTTCTATCTGTGATTTAACACAAGGCTAGATGATTTCAGTAATTAAAAGGCATAATTTGTTTTTCCAGCCCTTGGCAGCATTCTACTCTTGGGGCTTCTCTCTCAAGTGGTACACACCATCTACCTTCCAGTCCCTTGGGGGATACAGGCTAGTAGTATAGATGCTACCTACTGGCTAGATATAGATCATTGCTCCAAAACTGAGTGGAACGGAGAGTGGTACCATGTCCTATTTACTATTTTAAAGTGAATTTACCATTTGCAATTAAAAGGATGAAAGATAATTGTAGGATGTAAAAAAGAACCCAGTTTGGACAATCTCTATTCAAACATAGTTGTGTCTTAAACAAAACACTCAACACCAGTATATCCCTGTTTTACTTACGTAACTTTTAATCATCTTCTTCATCTGCCATAGGCAAACATCACAGAGAAAAGTCTTCTGTAGTAAGTAAAAGTTTAAGTTAGGTAAGTTTCAGTTAAGTTATAGTTAAGTAAAAGTTTTCTGTAGTAATATTAGAGGAGACCTAGAAGTATAATTTCCTGAGGTTGCGCTAAACTATATGTAAATGTGGGTCGCCTCTCATACCCATCCTTTTAGTGGCTTATTATAGTCTTCCTTGAAATGCCTCTGTTTTGCTATATTTAAGAAGTTTGTCTTTTCCACGCTCTTTGGTTCTTCTACAGTAGAGACCCTTAAAGTCTTTGTCCCTATTTCATATTGCAAATTCTGGAATTTAGGTTTCATTAAGCTCTACCATTTTGTTATTCAAACTCCGCAACATTATTTTAAAACTTTGAGTGCATTTAAGTGCATGAAACATAACATAAATGATAGTTGAGTCAATGCTAGAAACACTTTGTCATTGCTTCTACTTTTTAATACAGACAAAACAAGAGAAGGTGGAATGAAGACAGGAAGTCTATAGAGAAGAAAATTCAGATCAGTCTCATCAGGCATTCATAGCAAAGATATAATAGGATAACAGATATATGGAAGGAAGGCTGACCTTTATTCTTCTCTTGTCTGCTTTGTTCTGGAAAGAGAAAGAAAGGTTTGCCCATGTCAACTTCCATGACTGTGGCTCTATCCAGGAAAAGTTGGTGCAGGCCAGGGGACATTTCTGAACCTCAAATTCATAATACCAAATGATTCTCTTCCAAAGTCCTAATTCCTGGCAAAAGGACTTCGCTGTGGAGACAAAGGAAAGAGGGGAGATTTACCCTCAGTCCCAGAATAACTGGGGCAAAGGGTGCTGTTTAAGCAAAAACAGCATTCCTGCAAAAGTGCCACTATCTGGCTAACCAGTGACAATCTGGAAATCTGTATCTGGAGCAAGTAGTGGTTGATCCACCTTTCACTCTGCTGATTAATAGCCTAATTAAAAGGGCAGTGTGTTCCATTTGTTATAACCTGAATGTTGCAGTGCCATGTTAGTGATTAGACTATTCTTCATTTCAGCTTTAAAATAATACCACTGGATTTTTAAAAAGCATTAAGTGCTCCTATCTCCATTCTATTTTTATTTGATTTTCTGCCTCTGAGCTTTATTCTTTTAGATGTACCGTTAAAAATTAGTCACCTGTTAATGTGCTGAAGGCTTGAGGTACCTAGATGATTCTTTGAAAAGAACTAAAGAACACCTGCAATGTCTTAAGGTAATAACCGTCAAACTGTCAGAGGCAAAAGTAACAAGCAAAAATATTTGCAACAAAGGAAAGTAGAAGACAGCCGTTGGAAAAAGAAGCAAAATATATTTATAAAGCAGGTTTTAAAAGCGGTTAATGCTAAACATGTGATGTTTATGCCAATAGAATGAGTCAGATATGCTTCAAGTGAAATATTGTATTTTGAGCTGCCTAATGTCATCAGCACCTGCAGGGACAGTTTGCTAACTCTCCATGAACACACAGCCAGCTCTTCAAAGTAATTTCCATTATGCAACAGTGGAGCTTTAAAGACATCCTCCCTTATTGATCTTGTTTTTACATGATTCAACTTGTTAAGAACAAGATAAAGTTCCTCTGATAAAAATTGATATTCTATAGGTAAGGAGAATTTCTTTAGTCTAACATTTTTATTGTCATTGTTTGTGTCTATGCAGACAGCTTAACCTGCTCTGAGAGTCTGGTAAGTCATTAAATTGGCTTTTTTTTAACAGTTAAGCTTCCTTTAAACTCTAGCCAACTGCTTGCATTCCTGACCTTCTGAAAGTACTGAGCCAGTACTCAACACTAGTCATGGCACTTCACTTGCTGTTACACAGTCAGGAATTTTTCCAGGTTTTGCTTTCTTCATGTTAAAGTCAGTGAGGCAGATGCAGGCATGTGATTTCTCACACAGAAGGCACAGATTGAAAAAACCCTCATCCCTTCCCTTCCCTTCCCTTCCCTTCCCTTCCCTTCCCTTCCCTTCCCTTCCCTTCCCTTCCCTTCCGTCTTCCTTCTTTTGCCATATTCCCTGAGCTATGAACTAGTATGAAAACTAAAGGAAAGGAGCAACCAGGGTAGTTTCATGCTAATTGAATCCATCTTGTGCAAAAATGCTGCAGATTTGGATTTTCTTTTTTGATTGGTTTTTTTTTTTGGGGGGGGGGAGTTTTGAGACCTAACTTGTTATTAAATATATATATTAAATATATATATACATATAAAATATATTCTAATTATTTTAAAATACCATATTGACGATCTCTTATTTTTTAAAATCTGCCAGCAGCTTACCACTGAGTTGAAAAGGGGAGAAGTACATACTTAACACTAGAGTATGTAATTTGGATAGATTTGCTGTACAGTAAAATGTAGGACTTAAGGACAATTTGGGGTGATCCTGTAACTTCAGTCCAAGCTCAGTCACTTAAGACACTGTTAAGTCACTTATATGGCTGTTGTGCTGGAGGTCAGCTGGCTAGCTGTTTGCATGTCACACCTCACAAACCTGCATTAGTCACAATGCTAATTTATCATGTATATCTACGTATCTTTTATGTGTGTTTCACAGAATACAATCTTGTGGAAATTAATTGCAGAAACTCAAAAGTCTATTTGTATCTCAGGGGTGAGAGTGGTTTCTAGGGATCCTGGAGAAAAGTTAATGACTGCAGCAGAAAGGTGGGTAGGTGGTGGACTCCTTCTGCCAAACTTTGCTTTGTATCACCTATTGACACAGATTTTTAAGCTCTAAGCCATACTCCTTAAAGGGCATGCCTGTTTTACCTCTTAAAGGGTGGCAGATGCTTCTGAGGTCCCTCAGAGGGAAGTCCTGCCTCCCTAGCTGGGTGCCTGAGCTGCACCAGACAGGGTGTCTCCCCAGAGGCCTTTTGGGGCAGCCCCTTTCCTTGATTAGATTTCTTCGTGGGAGGGTTTTTCATTAGGCATCTACTGCATAGACTCAAGAGTTTAACTTAGGGAGGCTAGTTCCCGCCTATGGGTAATAAATTGATACAAATACCAGAAATTAGCATCTTTGTATTTTTAGCACAGAAAACAAGTATTAGACTAACCATTTAAAACTGAATAATGATAATAAGATAATACAAAAAAACCCCAGACCCTGCGAAAGATGTAGCATGAACAAACAGTCCTACCAGTCAAGTGATGTAGGTTCCATCTCAGGACACACCTGGAGCAACAAAAATCTAACTTAAAAGGCCCACCTAAGACTTGCTTACCGTGAGATCTAAATGACAAGCAGGATCTCTTTCTCCACTAACTGAAAGGACCTTAAGGAAACTAGACTTGTATTTTAATATCTCAGGTGCAATATTAGGTGGGATCAGTCCAGGCAGGTATTGCACACTTGGGAAGAGGGTGAAATTTGTGTTCAGATAAGGAGAATTGTATTTATTGATAAATTGTACACTACCTTAAACATTGCAACGTATGCAGCCCAGTGTATAGTAAATGCTTTTTTAATAAAGATAAGCCTGTTAGGTGCTCCACTCTAAAATCAGTTTGCAATCATTTCCATTTGAAGGTATCTATCCTATCTAATCTGCACACATACTGCATGTATGAAGTTCTGAGTGGTTCCTGTGGGATACGGATGTTATTATAAAAGTGCCATGAGTCTTTATATTATTTGACTTTATATGCGTATTTCATAAACCTTAAATTTAGTTTGGATTAGAGAAATTACAAGGTTAAAAAAAGAAAAAACCTTCAAGGAGAGATTTAAAATAAGACATGCCCTTATCATTGCCAGCTTTATTTTATGACTAATTCAACCACTGTTAGCTAATAAGAACAAAGGGGAATTTTTTTTTTGCTTTTTTTATTATCCTTGAGCATGTGCACAGTATAGCTTTGATTAGTTAAGTAGCTTCTCTACTATTCCACCTTTTTCTGTGGGGCTCACATAAAGAGCTACAGAAACTCATATCTAGGTAATGAGTAGATTGAGTATTTTTATCATTGAATGATCATGAGAGGAGTTGCTAAGTGTTTTAGCATAGTTATTTTCTAAGGCAGGGTTTTTATATGCACATTTAAGGGAGAGTAATGAACATTCAGTATATTTATTATCATGGGAAATTCCAGTACCAATAATTTTTTTTTTTTCATTTCATAGAGTAAGCAGTGCTGAGACCATATTCATTAAGGAAAGAAGCTATAGATGTTCATGATTCTGATGTATATCTATCTTAATATGTATATTATAATATATTCATGAGTATAAATAATTACACTGGAGCTTTTTCAAATGAATAAGGCAATAGACTGATATTCAGAGGATATAGTCCTATTTCTGTTTCTGTTTGCATACTATGCAACCTTGCGCATTCTGGTATTTAATACACTGTTGGTCTAAATGATGTCATATTGTTTGGCTAATCTAAATACGAACCATATTGTACACTCTGCTCACTCATGTAAATTTTGTTGCTCTACTGGTGATGTGCCTTGGAATCACTAAATTTAAGTCTTTTGATGTTGGTGGTGAATACAACTTTTGTGCTATATATACATGTAGGTAGCAATAATTTCTACTGTAGACTTGCAGCCTCTCAAAGAAAAATAGTAATTGAAAAATGATCTATACAGTCAGTGTAGGAAAATAGTAATTTTCTTTAAAACACAGGGTAGTGCTGTGGTTGTGACTCAAGTTTAATTTCTTTTGTGACATGCCAGTTTTACTGTCTTTTTGCTGTATCCTTTACAACCTGGAAGGACTGGTAAGATGTGTAGACACCATTTTTCCATACTTTTATTTAACAGGACAGCATGTGTTGCATGCAGTCTGAAAGAGAGAGCAACCCTGCACTCTCCCAATACCTTCACTATGAGTGAGGGAATGGAGAATCAGATCTCAAGTTTATTATTTAGGATAAATAGAACCATAACAAACAATTCAAGGATGCTTATGCAATTTTGCTTATTTTTCCAATATATTGAGTAATTCTGCAATAAAACAGAACCAGCTTTATATCTTTTTTTTTAAGTTTAACCTTTCAGACTAAACGTTGCATGGTTTTCTGTTACTGCAAAGAGCTCCATTTTCATCTCCTTCATCCTGGATATTGATTAAAGTTCAACATCCAGGATGAAAGGAGTCAGTGCAGTCGCTAGTTATTCACATCATTAAAAACTGAAAAAGAATCAGACCCAGAAGCTGTTGTTCTGGTTTTGTTGTTCTGTGCTCTTTTTTTCTTACAAAACTTTCAGTTCACGCTTGAATTCTACTTAGGAATATTTTCTGCATTAAATTGATTCCCTGCAATTGTGAAGTTGAAGTTACGTAAGTAGTTACAATATTTAGCTAGCAGCTTGCTAAAATACCTCTAAGGTCATCAAGAATTAGACTTATGCTATTGTAAGTAGAAACCTGGATCCTACAAGATTTGCATGAGAGGTAAGTCAGAGCAGACTCCAGACTAATTACCTTAGGGTGCTATAAGGATCAAGGAATACACCTCCTTAAATTCACAAGGAAAATTTAGGAGATAGGAAGAAATTCTAGATAGTGTGTAAGGAAGATGGGGTCTACGTCATCTAAAAAGTATGTAAATGTTATGTGTCGGGTTTATTTGGTGTACCAGGTCATCCGTTGCTCCTAAAATCAGTGCCTAAATTCACTCTGTAGCCACTGGAGAAAGTTTTTCAAAGGCCTTAAAATGAAGATGTTTTCAGATTTATGGGTCTTAGTTTAAACAGGCAGGATCTCTTTCTGGATCTTGCAGTGCACTTACCTCTCTGTCACAAGGAGCAAAGCCATTTGGGCGAGCTTAAGCACTTAATTTAGGAGAGCTATAGTCACCTACATGGTAGGTGCACCCAGGTGCCTAAGTTAGATTGTCTGGATCCCATCCAGAACTATTTCTGAAATAAAAGAGTAAAAACCTGTATCTGTAAAATTGGCAAAGAAATTTAATATTTTTGTTAAAAACCATTGTAATCAATTAATGATGTAGCTACATTGCATAAGCAGTTGGGGTAATAACATCTTTAATTACTTTACCCTTAGGACCTGATTCTGATCTTAGTTCCATTGGTGTAAAGCAAGGATAACTTAGATAAAATCAATGCAGCTAAACTAAAATATAATTGATGAGAGGTCAGAATTGAGCCCTAAATGATATGCTAAAAGTGGAACTAATCAGAAAGCTAAATGGGTTTATAATTTGTGCAACTGACATTTTCATAATCTAAATCTCCAAGAAGTTAACCTTTGGATATAGAACTTGGGTTTCCCTTAAAGCCTCATAGCATTCAGGGAAGTGAAGCCACTAGAAAGTCTGTAAGAAGATGATGATTCTGTACAGCCTTTAAAACCACGTAGTAAATTCTTGCATTAAATGATTGATGTCTTTCCAGTTTAATAAGTTTCTGCATCAGACAAGTCTTTGTGCAAAGTTTTCCAGTGAGCAGAAGCTGGAGAAGCGTTGAACCATAGCATGTTCCCAAATAACAAAAAAAATTCCCCCCAAATCAAAGGTTATTTTAAGCAGTAAGGAGATTTAGAAACAAATGTCTACTCAAAGTGAAGAATATTTAAGGTCTTTTTGAAATTATGTTTAGAGTTTACTGTTTGTGTTATAGATGGTAGGGTTACATTTTTTAAAAATCATGCCAATTTATCATATATAGTTGCATAAGTCCTAGAAATGTGTTATTCCTGTTACAAGTTCTAATACTGTTAGTTACAAAAAAGAGAAAATGTAAACAAACTGAAGATATTTTCTTACAAATTTTGTCTATTTTATTATTAAGTAAATATGTGCATTGTCTCTAAAGTAATTATTGCTGTTTAATAGGCAGACATTAATTTATATTGTATATTTAAACCAATCAACTAGCTTCACTTTACAAAATACATTCCCCCTAAGATAAGAGGTTTTCCTTCTGCTTTTGCATGACAGTATTTTTTGAACGGCTCGTGCATACTTCCAAAATTATTTCATTTGGGACAATCAACATTGTATCAAATGGATTTTTTCTCAGTTGTTGGAATGTACATGAATTTTTTTACTTCAAGGGAAATTTTGATTATTGTATTTATGTCCGTGGCAGTTCTCCACAGTGGTGACTTCACTCTGGTCAGCGAAACTGCTTCTTCCACAAGCCCTGACCGAGGGAGCCGTAGGCTGACTGCTGTGCCTGACCTTCCTCTCACGGCCATGACTTTCACTCCCATGCATAGTCACTAACTTCAGGCTTCTTACTTCTGTATTTATCACTGTAGCAGAGATTCCCAGACATATATTTATCTATCTCCTTAAATTATAGATATTTAATGCTCTGTGGGAGAAGTACAGGCTCATAACATGAGAAGAAAATGCAAGCCATTTTTGCAAGGAATTCTTCCTACGTTCCCTGTGAATACCACCCATGCTGCTTTCAGAAATAAGCCCGTCGTTAGCAGTGCCATTATAATGCATTTCACAAGAATTTGGAAGGCTGGAACAGAAGTTGTACACATTTTAGGAATGTTAGTAGAGTAATATTTTTTTTCCCCACTGAACAATTATGTCTTTGAAAACGTCAGTTTGATCAAACCTCTGGCACAGTGATAATTATTGTTTTGTGCTGACAACTTTATAGAATATTTATATGCTTTTCTGTTAATATTTGATCAACTGTTTTTATTTTTTTGGCATGACACTTTGTTTCCAGATTTTGGTTGGCTATGTCTGAAACAAAATGCTTTGTTATGGGGCTGGAATTCATTCAGTTGTGTCTTGGACATCATACACTAAATAAGCATAATCGTACTAGTCCATAGGCCTCCAAAGCCACATTCTATTCACCTCAAACTCTCCAGCAAAAGCAACTTCAGAGAAGTCAAACTAGGGTGGCAATATTAGCTATACAGTAGCAATGAGAATGTATTAAGGGGTTTTGGTTTGGTTTTGTTGGTTTTTTTTTTCCCCATGAGTAGCATCCTTGAAGCTGACATCTTTTTGTGACTGAATAGATGACAGCATGAAATTCAATTACAACAAACAGTCTCAGTCATTACACCTGTCTGCTTCCAGAGGAAAGCGTTTGTAAATTGTGCTTTATCCTTCCATTCCCTAAAACCTGTGTCTGTAATTGACACTTGCCAGCAGAGATGACTGGAGACAGAAGGAGAACATAATGTGTCTGAGTAGCCCACCAGGGAAAAGAGTATCCTCATGTTTGGGGAGTTTTGTGGTGTTTTGTTTTCTTTAATGAAGAATAATACCTGTGTGCCAAGGATTTACTGCAAGGCTGGTGGCAGATGTTTCTGCTAAAAAAAAAGAGTTATGAAAGATGAATCGCAAAAGAAGGCAGGACAAAAGAAAAATCTAATTAACATAGAAATATTTCTTCTGCAAAGGAAAACAAATGCTTCAGGAGAACAAAAGCCCCTCTCTGTTATTTGTAAGGCTGGTTTGTTACTCTAACACATTTGTAATAATCAGGTTTGTGCCTGACATGTCAAAACTTATTCGCAAAGCAAGAGTTGTGGATACCTTGGGAGTCGATGTTGTCACTTGTTACGCAACTCAGCATCCGTTCAGCACTGATTGATGCCCAAGTCACCAGTTTTGGAAGAAATGGGATACAGACATGACAATAATATTTGTACCAAATGTCAGGCAGGAGAAACAGGGGAGTTCATAGAATGGGTCTAGATGTAGACTCTGACCAGAAAAAAAACCCAAAACGTGATAGACAAACTGTCAGCCCTGATCTTTGTAAACTGTTTCATTTCTTTCCGGTAAGTTCTTTTTCTCTCTTTTTATTCATTTCCCTCCCCAGAATTTTGCAAGAGTAGACAACAAATAAAATTCCAGCTGGTGAGTTTTGAGCTTGATGAAGGAATTACCAAACCATTAACTATTTTAAATGCATCAGATAAAGAACAGATAGGGACAATTAGTAAATCACTACATATTTGGTAAGAACACTATTTGAGCGTAAACTTTCTTCAAACTTTGCTAATAATATTGTAGGAGATAGGAATGTATTTATTGTTTTCCCTCATTTTTTGACTTACATTTATTAATTGATTTGCAAAAGTATTCAGGTAACTACTGCTTCTGATCCTCTCTGTAAATCAGCAGGTAGTTTGAGAGTTTCTCAAGCACAAAAGCAATGGCAAAAAATGTAATGGAGTAATGCAGTCCAGTATTACTTAACTTCATTGCCTGTTACATGTACTCAGGACATCCCCAAGTGGCCCGGAGAGCTGTGTGTGCCTCTGCTCGTGGCTTACAGAGCATTGTAAGCACACTGTGTTATATTTATGAGCCGGAAAGTAAAGTATGTCAGAGAGGAAGTTAAAATGGCTTCTCTGTAGGATATTGTTAGTGTAAAATATCTGATTTATTTGGGTCTCTTTTTGAATGCTGCAGCTTGTAAACACAGTGGGGAATTTCTCTGTCATTGATCCAAAGCAATGGGTACTAATGGCATAATACAGTGGTACTCAATAACCTTTTATCATGGGCTGCTTTGTCATGTGGAGACTTAACTGAGGGGAGAGAAATACACTGTAACAAAAAAGGAAATCTTAGGAATTTCCGTCTATCCATTTAATAATGTTCAGTTTAAGAGCTATCGTATTCTTTTCTGTTATCTTTTTTGCATGAACTGTCATATAAAATGCCATGAAAATTATTGTACGTATTAGCGTAAACATGAAGAGAAATGTAAGCATTTTTTCCCAAGCATTCAAAGGACAAGCTGTGGCAGCTGTCTATCATGGCTTGAGTAGCACGACCATATTACGGTGCTCTGAAATTTGCAATAATTTTAATATTATAATAAATATAATAAACAATTGATAGAGATACATTTACATATATATAACTTTATATCTAATTCTTTTTCACACAAAGCCTTTGTATCCTTATAGGAAACAGAACAAACAAATAAGGGAAATATCTACACAGTAAAGTCTTCAAATTTGCCCCATACCTACAAACCCTTGTCAAGGTTCTGTTTCCAGTGTCATCTGTGTACATCAGACAGCCCCTCAGAAGCGAGCGAGGGCAGGTGCACTGAGGCACGCTGCGTCAGACCAGCACGAAACCCAGTGTGGGGCCACACGCTTACCCCAGGCCCCTCACAGCAGCAGCTGCAGTTCCTCGGGGTGTATATTCTGTTTGCCTACCACTCTTATTTAGTAATTTCGGCAATTCTCATGCCAAAGTTTCCCCTCAGAGCAAACCAGAGCATGGTGGGAGGCCAGGTTATGACTTCATTTACATGCTATCTCTTGGGAGCAAATTAGTATGCAGTCCAGTGCAGAAGGGTGCCATTTGGGTAATCTTGTGGCAGGCCTGTTAATAGAATATATGGAGTTTTGTATTCTCTTCCTGAACAACCATTTAAGAGCTAACAACAGTATATTTTCTGCTACTGTTTTCATATATACATGGGTTCATTTTGCATTTGTTGTTGGTAAGACGCCAGATTCCAGTCGCACTTAAAATAGATGTAGAGTCAAAGCAACTCTGTTATCTAAAGATTTCTGCCAAGAAAGGAGACAGCGAAGACATTTTAAAAAGAAATAATAGAGTAGGTTATAACCACTGGGATGCCAATATCTCTGTTTTTCCATGGTTTGCGCCTGTTAGCAATGTCCCCTTCAGGCTGAATACTCGAAACAGCCCCCAACTGCTGTAGAACACTGTTGTAGAAAAATGGTATTAATGCTTCATGTAATGTAAAACTTACATTGGGCCCTAAGATACAGTTTTATAGGGATGTAAAAATTGATGTCTTTGCTGCTGTATGAAAAGCCGGTGGTTTTGAGCAATTGCTGTATATCTTCATGGTATGAAAAGGAAAGAGGCCAAAAGCCAAGAGTTTTTGTCCTTTGGGAAGGGCTGTAAGGGTCCCGTGCTATGAAAATGAAAGTGTTACTGTTGATTTCAGCAAGTACAAGACGAAGCTCAGATATCCTTAAGCACATCATTGCTATTATAAGATAAAGAAATACAAAAAAATGGTTAAGGAATTCTGATAGCCCATTCATTCATTAGTCTTTGTGTAACAAATCATGAAGCTGGAGTTGCAAACGTGGATTTGGTAGCATTTGTTAATATAGGGTTTGATCTTGCACTGGGAGCAATTGCTCATGTTCATTTGTGAAACTTTCTGCATGAAGTGGGACTACAGAATTGAAACCCTTACTTCTGAGGATTTTTAATAGTTTGTTTTATACACGTGAACTACTAAACACCCGGGATGCTGCTTCTAGAGACACTTTTTTAAAAGTATCAAATTAAAAGTCTCCATGACTGATACTGTTGATGGAATTGAGACACATTCAAGATGCAGGACTTGAGGAAATCTCAAAGAAATGGCTAGGCAGGTTTCTTTTGCCGAGTTATGTTTTTTCAGTAGAAAGGTGTTAGAGCTGATTTTTTGCTAGCAATTCGTGCATTATGCCTAGTTCCTCTTATATGTGAAACTCCAGCTTCACCTGTTTTCATTTTTCAGTTTTTATTGTTTTGATTTAGTATTTTGTATGGGTTTTTTGGAGTTTTTTTTCTGATACAAAGTGCAAAAGATTTAATTTTGCATCTCACTTTGTCTTTTGGAAAGTGTACACTGTGGATCAAGGGAAATGTTAGGCATGAGAACCAGAGAGTATCTAAGCTTAGAGATTAAAGGCATGAGCAATATTATATTATAATATTTTCAGAGGAATCTGGACTAAAAGCAATGCCTTCCAAAACAGTCACCAGTTTTCTATACCTAAATATTTGCACATATTAATAATATACCATATGCTTGGCTTAGCAGTATGGATGTAACACATCAGTCTACCAGATGCAGTATTCTCTCTGGAACAGAATATTTCATTGGAATATCCTGCTCTTTTTGACACTTCAGTTTTAACTTTTTCTGTAACTTGATCTGAAAATGATGACCAGCTTGAAATCTATATAACTTGAAGGCTTTATCAGTAAAGCCCAGCAGAGTTATATTTCTCTGTGGCTGTGATGTTGAAACCTGGTGAAAATCAATTTTTCCTTTTGCTGAATGGTATATTTGAAGCATTTAAAAAAGGTGAATGAGTGTGCTGAGAGCCTGTCATTCTCGAAGTACTTTCTTATGCAGCATGTGTAGGTACATCTGCCTGTTAGCCCTGAGAGGCTGTGTGTGTTTGATGCATTGGATGTTGTGTCAGCAGGAAGGAGAAAAAGAAGAGATGAGGTATATCAGAAAGAAAGTTGATAGCAAATGGTGTTTTGAACAGCCTGTATCCCCCAGTGTAATATATTATGGAAATAACGATTTTGGCAAGTGATGCTTCTTTGTAACCTGAAGTGATACAGCAGGGATTATGCATGCTCAAGTCATTCAGGACTGGGTACTTAGTTGTCTAGAAATGCTGTTAAGAAGTGTCTTTATCATGAACAACTTTGCTATGGATACAGAGGCAAAAACTAGACTACTAAAAGAAAAAAATACCTGAAATAGTTATGGGGTATTATTATTATTATTATTATTATTATTATTATTATTATTACATTGGTTTAGCTAGCAATGGGAACAAAAATGGTATTTTTAATTCTGGCTTTTTTGTGTGTGTGTGATTTAATATCATATTTTATCTTGTATTTAGGGATGAATTGTATGTTTTAACTCATTTTCAAGCTTCCTCAAACATAGTTGTTTCAAAACCATAAATAGGTTGTTAATTAATTAACATGGATAGGCAAAGAGAAGTGGGCTAAAGGTTTAAAAGGAAGTGTGAGGAAGCCAGAACAAATAAAACATGAATACAAAACAGTCTGTAAGAAAGGCACAGTAAGAATACAGAGGAAATTATTATACTAGAATAAAGAACAAAATGCTTCTGACCTATATACCCTCATTAAGCACAGATCAAGAAATGCAACCCAAAAGGCAGAATAAAGATAGCATATACATCTAGCCTCTCACATCAATAGACTGGCTTACGTGATTGCTCTAGTTCACAGAGATATTCTTGCAGTAACAACAGAGTGGTGTATACCTTGCCAGAGGAGGATACTCTGGCTTCCACCAATTTGATGATTCCCTTCTTCCCCCAACAAATGTGGGGACACAAAATAAACTTATGTAACTTACTGCATTTTAGGAATATCATGTGTTATGAGAATTATATACAACATCATTGTCTTCAGAGCTACCAACATATACAGTCTGCAGGGTTGGACTTTCTCTTCTTCCTCATGTGGTTCTTCCACCAATGAAAAGTAGCACGTTTTTAGTTGGGGGAGGGGGGGAGCCAAAACACAATGAAAAAAAAAACCCAAACCAAAACCAGCTTTTAATCTGACCATTCTTGAATGAAAAGAATATTAATTGACAAGAAATATATTTTAGAGTGCATTTATTTAAGAGTTTTGAATGCTGTCTTGCAATGTTGATAAATCACTGAGATTTTGTTTTGAATGGAAATTCCTTAAGAATGGAATATGCCTGTTTGTGGTATACTTTGTACAGATGTTAAGTAGGAATCTCACATAGTATATTTAATTTCACGATTAAAATCTTCCCCCTTCTCTGTTCCTCCTTCTCTGCATTGCTGTTGCTTCCCCACATATGCAGAGTTAACTAATACCAGAGGATGTGAGTTCATTTTGCTTCACTGCTTTAAAAAAATGAATGCTATGACCAACAGAATGCAAAAATTTTATAAGCTAAAACAAAAGGCAGCAAATGTTGAGAACAAACTCCAGTGACCTAGGTAATATAAAATTGTTTCATGATAAGTATGAACATTAACAATTTTGGACATCTAAAAATGTAAAATAAGCAATTTGAAAACATTTATCTGGATGAGATAGAACATTATACATGAAATATAATGACCTCGCTGAAATTTAGCCAGGATGCTGTGGTACTCATTTAGACAAAGAAGACAACTAGTTAATCATGGCAAAGAAAACTAGACAGAGTAAATTAGTTTGCTGCATTCCAGACTCTTAGCTACAAAAAAGAATATATCTCACTAATTAGAGAGTGAAAATGCTCTAAGCTTTTAGAAAGAGAATGCAAGAAGAGTGAAAGACAGTGATCCTGGCTTTGGAATGGTGTATCAACCCATGGTGTTTGCATGATACGATTTTATGATTTTATCAGCTAGGCAGTCTACATTAAGAGGTCTTCAACTTTGATTATATTGGTTCTATACAACATAATAGTTCTTGATGAAGATTATCATGCAGGGCTTCAATCCTTAATTTTCATGGATTCTTGGAGCCTCTAATGAAATGTAAATAAATTTAATTTAAAAACCTACATAAATATACATGTTACAATAAAAAAGGCTAGAAACTTCACAATTAAACTAAGAAGTTAACAATGAAATTTTAAGGTTTTTAGACGATTATTGTCTTGATTGTGCTGTAGATATTTTTACTTTATCATTAGAATTTTATCCTTAATGCTACAGGAGAGCACATTCTAGATGTTTTATTTCTGTGTTCTTTAAATTAAATAAAGAAAGTGAAGTTCACCTGCCTATTGCATGGGATAAGAATCTGGTTTTATCTGAAGACTGTACATCATTTTACATAGTGGAAGCTTCATATACAGTTCTGAAAGAAGATTGTTCTTTTTTTTACCTAGAAAAAGATTTAAAATTTTCAGAATTTTTGTTCAAACAAACAAGCATAGAATCAGTACTAGATTCTATACTTGAAAAAGATATAAATAAATTTATCTCTAGTTTTAATTTCCTTTCCTGTGTCTGAATCTGCTCCTCCAAATATGACCCAGTTCCTGTACACATAAATGTCATTTTGCTTTTAACTGCAGGGGGCTGAGGATCAGGTCCTTTCTTTATTTATCTTTTGCATGAGCGGTGTTACACCCTTCAGTTATTTCCATTGAATTGAAAGAGAACAAGATCAAGTTCTGTATGGTTCCAATGCCATAGCTGTTTTTTAAAGAGCTATGGTTTTACAGGACTTCTGTGCTACATTCCTATAGGCAGTATGTATGTTTGAGGAAAAGTGTGATGTTTGGCCTCCTTTGGAACTGCACATCAGCAGAAAATCCACCGTCTTTCTCGTTTGTAAACATGAGATAAGCTGATAAAGCAAGTTACTTTTTCAGTGTCTCATATTTTATTACATTATCTCTTAAACATTTTTAAATAAGAGTCAATGGCTCTATAATGCTTGTACACTGTTGGGTTGGGTTTTTTTTATTTCAAAAGGTGCTTGTTTGTGGGTGATGTTTATTAGGAAAATCTGTGTGTACGTGTGCATACATGCAAGTGTGCATGTATGTATGTCTCTGTAGAGTGAGGTGGAGGAAGACAGTGTCCCCTTTATTTCATAAGATCTACTTCTTAAATTGTCTCACACTTTACAAAAAATGCCAAGACCAAATATGGAAAGTTCAGCTCTAAAGAACGAATATCCTGGAAAGGTTTCAACTACTGAAAAAGAGGGGGTTTAGTCTCTTAACAAAGCTGTTTTCATCACCCAGTCATGTCGTAATCAGATAGTGTGACAGATTATTTTTTAAGCAGAATTGGAATCAGTTATATGAAATCAGCCTAAAATGTGATTTTGTTTCTAAAACATTATTTTTCTTTTTATGAGCATTTCAGAAACATGTGCAATAAATATTTAGACTATTAATTTACTACACATCAATCTAAAAATCTACTTTGCTATCTTAATCAGAATTAATTTGCTTAATTGTTATTCCTATCCCATCAATCTCAGTTTTGCACTAACTTGAACAATGCCACTTTTTGCTGTTTGCACTTTAATTCGATTTCCATTCTAAGTTTACGAACAGTAATAGGGTCCTGCTTGAATATTCATTAACTTTGAATTGTGAGCTATGAAAAGGTGCTTTCTTGTACCTTAATGAAAGTGGCTCAGCATGGGGTGGATCAGTAATGACATTTGATTTTAGGCATCCAACAAATTTGCTTTTTATTTATTGACACATCTTGTCCAAACAGCTCCCTCGCAAGTTAGTGGAGTAATGAAAGAGAGAGTGCTGCAGAGGAGTGTGGAGCTTTCCTGGCAGGAACCAGAACATCCCAACGGAGTCATTACTGAATATGAAATCAAGTATTATGAGAAAGTAAGTGCTAAGATTATCTGTAATGTTCAACAATGTTCTGTTTGCTTCATGTTCGCTTGCTGTGTTGTGGAACAATGTTAACGCCATCAGCTATCAACTATCCTGTCTCTTCAAAGTCACAGTGATTTTGCTCATTTTTAATAACTAGCAAATCACTGCAATTATTATTGCTATCCTATGTCTCATATGTTGTATTTTGGTATTCTAAAAATGAAATACCCACTTTAAATCTGCCTTTTTTTCCACTTTTTTTTTTATTGTTAAGTTGGACTTGGATATTTTACCATGATAGTTGTCATTTTCCTGTCTCTTCTACATTGTGTTTAAAGCTTGTTTCATTTCCTTCGGTGTCGCTGTAATTCCAGTCTTGAGATGATATATCAAATAATACAACTTTTGACTGCATTTGGTATTTCCGTATGAGCTGGCCAGCTTCACTCGATGTCTGAAAACTTCCAAAGCACTTCCTACAGTTTCAGCTGATAAATATTCCTTATTTGTCCTTCTAAAAAGTCCCAGCATTGTGGAATTTATTTTTCACTTGTTCTCTCAACACAATAATGAATTGAGGGCTGCTTTTCAATAGTAGATGAAGTGATCTCTGTTTCTGGTAGAATGAAATTGCAGTCTTATTGATGTCAGTCCGAGTTTTGCCATTCATTTCAGCGTGTCTAGGCCCACATTCATGATAACTGTGAAGTACTCCAGAATAAAAAAATTCTGACAAGCATATAAGTAGGGCCACATGCAACCGTAAGCTGCATGAAAGCAGAGTGAAGGCAGGTTGTGCAGCTATATATTTGTCATGGGACCCAGACCGAGTGTGACTCCTCCAGATTCCCTGGGAAATTTACTGCAACACGTAACATATTCCTAATTTTTATAAAACATGCTGGGAGAAAAAAAGAAAGAATTAAAATGCAAAGAAATGAACAAAGGAGCTCCTTTGTGATCACTTGTGAAGACATTTCATCTCTGCAAACAAGGTAATAGCTCTGTATCAAAAAGAGCATGTCAGCTTACTGGGTAACATAGAATTAGGTAAATTCAGACCAGATTGGATATAATATCAAGTGTCACATCTAATTTTCAGTGCTGAATTACACAAATATACTTATCAAAAGACCTTTATATGATCTGGGAAGGGTATAACATGTTTATTTGTTGATGCTAACTCCCAGTTTAAGTTGTTCACTTTAGTGACATAACAAAATTTACCAGATATGTACAGATAGCTAAACAATTTTTTAAAGATATTTTACTAATTTTAGCAGGTAATTTTTATTCCTCAAGCATATCTGTGTGCACACACACACAAATAAAGCCCATACATTAAAAAAAAAAAAAAAAAGTTTACGTATTTACCAAAGGCAAAACTGTTCTCTGCACAAAAAAAACCCTTAAAAAAACAAACTACAAATTAAAACTTGGGTTTTAATCTGCAGAGTAGTTTCTAACCTGTTAAAATAAACTAATTTATTTAAATAGGTAGTGGAAAATGACAGAAAAATGATCAAGATACTAGACTTTTCATATAACAATAGCTTTTAGAATGTGGCTTTTATTATTTTCCCTATATATTCATGTTACTTTAAATAAGCACCAGAATTTAATTGCCAGTTTCCTATGTTTGCAAAGACAAGAACTGATGTTAAAGGTCTTTAGTAAAGGAGGGAAACCTACCAGTATTATACTTATTAGCGTGAAATGAATAAGAGAGAGTAAGAAGCTCATCCTACGAACAGTCACAGATAAACTGGACTATATACCTTTAATTCAGTGAGACAATATTAAAATAAATGCTTAAATGCTTGTCTTCCTTCCAAAATAATGCAGTTCAGCTTAAAAAGTACTTCATAAGCTTCTTGCTCAGAACAACAGAGGCAGTTTAAGTTTTGTTCCATTAGTTTAAAAGAAAAAAAAAAAAAGATCTAAACTTTCAGCTCTTTTCAGAGCCAAATTGAATCAAACATTTTTGTGGTTCTGAAATATTCTGATAAGTGTTTTTTTTCACCTCTCACTTCTGGCTAGAGCTGGAATGGAAACTGCCTGAAATCTCCCAAGTAAGCCTGTCCTGTGAGATTTCTGGTGCAGGTTATTTTAATTTCTTTGTTACTTACTTATTTTGAATGCAAGAACTGTTGGCAATTCAAATAAGCCTCATTTATGCATCAAAACCCAAACTCTGAAATTCCACTGTGGCTTACAGTCCCGAACCTGACTGTTTATGTTTCTTTACACTTGTTTCTCATCTCCCAAGCATTCCTGTTCTTTCTCACATACCAACATACATTCCACCATGGTCCTCACTTACAGATGATTTAAACCGTCTTGGAGAAGATATGAAAAATTGTTGCTAGCCGAGCCGGTGGGCTTGCTCAAATGACAGACTGGGCAAGACCCAGGAGAAATGATTACTGAATCTCAGAAAAGAAATCATGTATGTTGTATTTAACCCTCTATCTCAGCAAAAAGCGTTTGCTGCTTTACTGACTGCAAGGGGGAAGGTTCTCCATCATTTTTAGCTGGTGAAATACTATTGAAATGAGTTACAGATTTATTCCTTCCCTCTGTATCCGTCTCATTAGCGCTGCCTCGTACGGCTCATGCTTCTCTGGTCATGTGGTGCGTTCAGATGGTTGGTTAATTCATCTCTTCTGCCCTTCAAATCAGGGTTGCATCTGCCACTGAAAATCAACAGGGCTGCACATATCTATGCTGAAAGATAATCTGGATCAGTAAATGTGATGAATAAGTAGAGCTTTTTGAATACTGTAATGATCTATGATACAGCTTTTGTAGTGGTTGAAAGTGAGTTATTACTCATAGGGTTTGTAATCTTACAGCTTCAAATTTGAGAGGTGTCATACTGAGCTTCTTTCCCTGGGTTCTTCTTGATGTCATAGAGTCAAAACCTGAGAAAAGACTAAAAGCTGGAGATGAAATGCTAAGTGAAAACTGAGTTAAGGACCTCAGAATTTGGTGCAAAATCCAGCCAGTTATACATTGGTAGTATTGGAATTTTTAAAGGTATTGGAAGGTAAAAAGGAATGGTGTTCTTACCATGAAAGAACAGATTTCCCTGTCCTTGAACTGTTCAGACCCCACAGATCCACCTGGAAAGCTGCGGTCAAGCTATTTTCTCATCAAAATTTCATAAAATGTAATCAAAGCCAAAGAAGCAATCATTTCATGTCTGGATGTTTTATGAGTAACAACATGAGCATCCCATTTGAATTTTATGTTACACTTAGAGCTCCTCATTGCATTGACAGTGTTTTGTAGTACTCCACAGAGTATGCTTTATTTTTTATGTTAGGGAAAAAAGCGTTCGACAAATTGAAATAAACTACCCAGGCTGGCAGTCAGTTGCTGATGTGCAACTATGATAAAATCTGACCTGTAAATGTCATTTAATCTTTCGTCTTATTGTTTTCAGGATCAAAGGGAGAGGACCTATTCAACAGTGAAAACCAAGTCCACTTCAGCTTCCATTAATAACCTAAAGCCAGGAACAGTGTATGTTTTCCAGATTCGTGCTTTTACTGCTGCTGGTTATGGAAATTACAGCCCCAGACTGGATGTTGCCACACTAGAAGAAGCCACAGGTAAACAGTTAGATTTATACTAAATTAATACTCTCAAGAGAAGTAGTAAGTAAAGCAAGAAAGGAAAGACTCATAGGTAATATTATTAAAACTAGAAAGAATGAAGTTCTACATGAAGGTGGATTGTTGTCACTGTATTTTGAAGGATGAGCTTCAATTAGTTGTTTTACCATAGAGCTACAAATTACACTTTTATAATTATCTGGAGAAGATTTGTAACATATCAGGTTCTTCTCCTCTGATGTCCTTCTAATGCAAAGAAAAATAGTTTCTTTTCATTCAGATACAAACCTCTTTCCCCCTCCAAGAGAAGTGAGTAGTGATGAGCTGAGTAACTCTACTAGATTCTTCTGTAACTGGGGAGAGGAGGGAAGAGGAGATTTCAGCCCACAGAGGGTTCTCCAGGTCATTTTTTCCCTGTTCGATTTCCTGAGAAAACTCTTTATAATTTGGTTTATGTGTGTGTCTTGGTTAAGCTGTATATCCATCTTCAGTGTCTTTTGAGTTCTTTGGCTAGCTTCAACTTGATTTAGTAAAGAAACAGAGGTCTCAAAGACACTAGGTTTCTTCAAGGCTCATGTACTAAGTTTTAAGCTGTGTAAAGAAAAAACAACCTCTCGAAAACACTCACAATGGAAAGTATGAAGCTGAAGTACAAGATCTCTCAGTAGAGTACACCAGAGAATCTGGCTGTGACATCTCAGCAGAGGGATAACATTTTGGGAGAGCTTGATCTTTCCTTGATGCTGAAACCAATCTTGTGCCCTTATTTGTCTAAAAATCACACTGATGCCTTTTCTCCTGAGCCATGTAGATACGTGCATGCATGCTTAGAGAAAATCTTTCACGTTTTGGGTCTTCAGAAAGAAACTCTTCCATCACTGAGACCTGGCAGCCGTGAGCCCGTTCACGGGAACTGCCCGTGTCCCTGGCAGCTTCACCACTCTGTCGCAGACCCAAATTTGGTGACTCTATTTTGGGTCATTTGCTTCAGGTCAACCTGCCTGACAGCAGGTCAGCCAGATTTGGAGCTGAGAATACATAGCCTACAGGTTCAAAGGGTATGGATGCCATCTCTGCTCACTGCACTCTCTGCAGCCTATCGTCTAAGGTGCAGACACACACTATTGCATCTTATTAATTGCAGCCAGGTGTCACCTGAAGAATTCGTGGGTATTCTTAAAACACAGTAGTTAGGTCTTGATTCCACCTTGGTTCCACAAAGAATATGAAAACTATCAGTAATGAATAATACCACATATCTAATAGACATAATTGAAATAGTAATTATCATAATAACAGTAATAAACTGTCATTACTAATGTTATTAGCTCTGTGTCTGATAGCATACTTTCCATCCATAGAGTTCTGCTTTAGAAAGAGTCAGTAGCACAATGCCCATTTTGCAGAATGGGAGCCTGAGGTACAGACAGAAGTAATTTCTTATTTTGAGTAGATTTCTGGAAAACAAATTAAAAGTCTGTCATAAGTTTCTGCTAATTAGCTAATTTATTGTCCATAGTGGTTTAAACTTAGTAGAACAAAATGTTTCCCGAGTATTTCCTTAATTGCCTGAGTAATTTTTATCTACTGAATGTAAGCATACTGGTAGCCACAAAGATTAGCAAAGGCAATTTCAGAGGTGAACAGTCTTGACTGGAGTTTGGTCAACATATGGAAGATTAGGAAATCCTCGAATAAATGCATCACTGACCGCGCTCATGTACCCTCTGACTCAGGTGATGAAAAACTGCAAATAAACCAGCAACATACTTGGCCAGTATGCACAGCAGATTTTTCTTTTGTCACAGGCCAGCTTTGTGTTTTGACATGCCGTGTAAAATGTCCTGTGCTTTCATTAAAGAAAATTTTAAAAGCGGTATCTTTTCCATTATCTTGAGAGGACATTGTAGAATATAATTCCCATCAAGGATAAGCTTCCACAATTTTCCATATATGGTTTTCAGAAATAATTGCAATGTTGGTAAAAAGATAGTAAATTCCATTAAATTCTTCTAGAATGGTTTTACACAAAAATATTTGTTTCTCATATTTTATTTGTAGTTCTATCAGAACTTGCAGGCTAATCAAATTAGTCTTTTGTTAACATTTTAAAGGAAGACCTTTACTGCATCATTTTTAGGAAATATACCTCAAGTGAAGTACTGTACAGGCAAGCAGTAAACCAGTGTTCTGTTACAGTTTAGGGGCATTGGCTTCTCGTTATTCCAGTGGGTTTTTGAATGCAGCTTTTAAATGTGTCAAAGTATTTTAAGAATATATATATATATGGTAAGAATATATATACACACACATATATTTATGTATGTAAGAATATAGATAGTGACCATCACAGTCAGCTAGTCATGTTGCCTACCTGCATTTCTCCTCGCACTTCAACTGGTTGGCACCTTTTGGTTGGTGCTGTTGATTAAGTAGAGTTTTGTATTATGCTCCAGTTTATGAATTGTGATAGAAACTGCATGGCCAGTTTTCAATATTTGAGGAACTACGTCCATTATATCAATATTATCTGATATGTAAAATATACATATTTTATACCTGTATTTGCACATATCATACATGTTGGGCATTGCATACATATTTATGTAAAAATTTCAAAATTATGAAGTAAAAATGCTTTACAAAGGCAGGATATTTCTGTTCTATACTGTGTTTGCCATGGGTCAAAGTACTTTAATCATTATATTTTTTTTGTTGAAATCATTGCTGGTTATTAGAGACAGAAGTCCCTCAGGGAGAAAATACAAATACATAAAATATCACTTAAGTGGTAATTTTATCTTTTGATTCACTGAGGTATTTAAAAGTTATATTACATGACTTTTAGCCAGTGATCTAAAGATGGTCCTGTGCTTTTTGTAACTAAAGGGGATTTTGCCACTTGTTACAGCTCTCACTGTTAAAGTAAAAGGACTCAGCACAACCTGGCATCAAGAAGATTTTGCATTTTCCTTTTGCCATGAATCAGTTTAAATCAAGTGAGGCTGAAGTAATAAGCAGATGTAAAATTTATTCCTAATATCTGAAATAACACTACTGCAAATTTTTATAGAAGACATAAAGAAGAATACTTAAGAAAGTAATATTTGGCCTACATGAATCCAGTTTCTCTTTAAAGTTTTCATGGTGGACTTCATCAGGAATTCTTTTCTGGAGATCATACATTTCAGGTTGCTTGCATGAGAAAATGCTGCTGGAGGAGCAGCACAGCTTTTACAGCTGATCTGCCTTTTTAAATCCCCTGGAGTGTTCGGATATCCACCCCCATCCCTACGACTATGTATTTAAAAGGTGGTTTTAAGTCTTTTAAATTAAGCATTGCCTCATTCATTTGCATATGCAAATACCATAACGTCAGATTAGGTGTCAGCTGTAGCTGACTGTCCCAGCACCAGGTCCCCGTCTCGCACTCTGAGGGTGAGCACGGTTTAAGCAGAGGTCAGGGCAGACTTCCCTGTCCTGCTGGGGGTTCCCTGCCATCACCATTGTGGCAGCACCAGTGACAGGTAACCATGCCATGCACCCCCTGAAAGGATTATCTGCACCCCAAAATCATTCCTCTAAGGACACTCTCGCATCTTTATTTCTGCCCAACCGCAGTGATCATTCCAGCAGCTGGGCTCTGATTGACCCTTACACTAACAGACTGAGTTCATCACACAGAAGAGAGAAGCAGCACAGAGTACCTGAAAAGAGGCAGATGTCTTAGACTGCTGTCACTGAATTCATACCAGACCATGCCCACAATCAGACCTTTTTTTTTTCTTAAAGATGTAAAAATTAATCATACATTGCATCCCACCTATCCTACCAGTTGGCCAGTGTACCATGTCCCCACCATTTTCCAGAGCCCAAATAACACCCTCAGTTTGCTTCCAGCATGTGCCAGTACCCAAGATCTGTGAGGCAGTTATGCAGAGCAGCCCACTCACATATGTCAACCTCTATGCACTCAACTTGGCTGCTAGATTAGTTGACAGGCTGCACTGGGTGTTTTTCCAAACTGTTAGATGGATGCAGCTCTGCACCCTGGCCATTGTGACAGGATGCTGCCTCTTCTTGACTTCCAAGTGAGGTTTGCACTGAAGTTCAAAGAGAGAAGGGAACAGTTTTAGGAAATGCTGTATTTATTTTACATGAATTTGACATTGTTTGGGATTGTCCGCTTTGATGGCCTGGTGATGTTACAGGAACTGAGTTTTATTATTACTTGTGCCCCTACACTCTTGCACGAGATAGTGACCACTGATTTCCTAGAAGTTCCACAATTGGGATATATGCAGGCGTGCAGTAGTGTCCTACTGACCTGGGTATCTCAGAAAGTTATAGTAACTCAAAGATAAGCTTTTGTTCTTTTCAGTTAAAGACTGATATGAATAATGAGATCTTCGTCATCTGCATTAGGTAGGACATACAAAATTACAAAGTTTCTTTAGGAAATAAAGCTGAAGGGGAGGGACGGGGGGACTTCCCCCCAGTGCAGATTATTCTATATCTGTGTAGTGTAACAAGGGGTTTATTATTTTGGGGGAGAAGCAGTTGGTACAGGTCAGTGTCAGAGACAAAATAAATCACGTTGATTGGCTCACTTCTCCCAAGACAGAGCAAAGAAAAGACTGGTTTATTTGTTTCTGTGGGAACCTCTGAAGTCTGCAACAGGACCTTGATTCTGTGGAATTCATAAAATCCTCGTGGAGACATTCCTGTTCAGTTACCAATACCAGCAGTTAACTATATTAACGTACCATCTACAATTTAGTTAATCAGCTATCAGTTGGGTTTCCTTTTTTTTTTTTTTTTCCTCTTTTATCTCTCTGCTGCTTCCAGATGACTCACACTTTCACAGTCCCTTGCTCAGCACCACTGCCTGATGTCTCGTCCTTTGTTCTTAGTCCCTTGGGCTAGATCCTCACTGTTACAAACCAGCATAGCTCCACAGAGTTCAGTAGAGCTGTGCTCATTTAATGCAACTGCGTACATGGCCACCCTCATTAGATGTCAGGCAAGCAATGTATTTAACAAACCTTGAGGTTTCTCACACTAAGTATTGACATCCTCGGTTTACGTTAATGTGACATGCATACATTTGCATATATTAATAGCATTGGCATATCTGAATAAAAAGAACTATAATTTTAGCATGTAAATCTCTGAAGCATGGAGAATTCCGGTTTATGTGGAATATGTGGAAGTACCTTTTCATTGCTAACAGAAACAAATCAGAAGTAATAATAGCAATTTACAATGATTAATAGCAGTAAAAGATAGAAATATGTTAACCAGGACATCTGTCTTAATAGATAGCGTTTCATCTCAAACATTCTTCTTATAGTTAAGACACTATTTCCTTGGGTACCGTCAAAGTCGTAGCAACCAGTTTTAGAGGGGAGGCTAGAAGCAGAGCTCTTCAGGGATTATTCTCCTACTGTCCGCCCTTACAGGGATATCCAGCTCTTCCCTTTTAGGAAGGGGTCAACCACTGAGCAAAACCAGAAGGCAGTGCAGCAGTAGGATGGAGTGGAAGTGGCTGGTGCTGGTGCTGGCTTTTGGCTAATGGCTGCATCACTTTGGCCAAGTCAATTCCAGCATAGCTCCTTTTTATTCCCTGTGGACGATCGTTAACTCATCCAGCATTTGGATGAATTTCCAATGGAGGCCCTTATTTAGACTAACTTTGTCAATGTAATGGTTTCAGGCAAAGGTAAACTAACAGTCTGCAATTCATGATGGCTGGCTTAATTTTTTGCAGTTCCTTTGTAGGGAATAATTTTAAACTAATCTCTTCTCTGTGCTCCGTCTGTAGCCACGGCTGTTTCCAGTGAACAGAATCCTGTTATTATCATAGCTGTGGTTGCTGTGGCAGGAACCATCATTTTGGTCTTCATGGTGTTTGGATTCATCATCGGGCGAAGGTATTGCACCTTGCATAGGCATAAGCACATCTGACCCTGCTCTTGTGAACTCTTGAGACATAGTCTAATCTGGGATAGTAATTTGCAAACCTGAAACAGAAGTCATTTTTAGTAAGGACAATTTTCATTTAAATCCTGTTATCAATTATACAGTTTGTCCTCTTACTTTGACAAGACACCCTTAAATCAAGATGTTCCTTTTTTCCTATGTAAATGTGCTGTAAAAGGAACCCCTAGCAGGTTCTTTACCTGTACTCCTCAAAGTCCATCTTTCTGTTCAGTTTTCTCACGTGGAGAAGTCTGACACTTTATCTGATCAGCCTTTAAATGACTTTACATTCAAGAAAAAGAGGCACAGCAGTAAGTTTAAGAATATAACCTCATGTAAAACAGTGTTCTACTTTGAAGTTCTTTAATCCTCTGTTTTATCCATAGAAGCTTTTCACCAGAACTAGAATTTTCTCTTTAGGACCTGTCCCAACTGGTATTTGATACAAAAGCCTTTTGATTGCAACTGTTCATGATTTATTTAAAACTCTGCTGTCAAAAGAATTATAGCTGAAACTTTCAAAGGGCCTACAGGAGTTAGGTGCTCAGCGCCTGAAAATCCCAGCCTGCAGAACTGATGTTGTCAGGACTTTAGATGTGAGGAAGTAAATCATTATTTACGAGTAAAACTGGTGTCTTTCTTTTCAGGCATTGCGGCTATAGTAAAGCTGATCAAGAAGGGGATGAAGAACTTTACTTTCACTGTAAGTGTTTTGCTTTTTTTTCCCCCCTTCCAAAAATTCCCAACTGTAATAGTGTAGACAATACTAAAACAACACTCCATGAAAGACAAAGCCATAAGAAATTAAAAAATGCTGTGTAAATAGCAAGTAGGAAGTTAAACACTCTAAAAATGTGACCTACACAAAAGGAATGCAGATTAAAGTCAACATTGCTCACACAGACGGTTTTATTTCTATACATGTGTATGATATACTGTTGTTTTCATTCTGCTTTTTTTTTTCTTTTGGTTGCTTTGAATACATGTTTCACACCATCCTAATGATCCCTCTGAGGTGCAGTATTTGAGAGACTTTTGGCTAAGTGACTATATGATCTTTAACTCAGGCAAACTTCAGATTAAGAAAGTGTGGGTCACTGCATCACCCTAACAATGAAGCTGTTTTCTGCTACTGTGAATATGGTAGCATCAATATTTACAAAACAATGTCCTTAAAAATAGAATATTTAATATGAAAAGAAAGGTCAGCTACTTCATTACTGTTCTGTGTTCTAGAATCACTTGCCTAGCGAAGAACAGCACCTAAAGCCTCACGTTAAAATCACAGCTACCATCTGAACTTATGCTAGAACCCGGGGAAAATTAAATAAAATACATCTTTCTTGGGTTAACGACAACTGAAAATTTCAGAGGAGAGGAAGGCTTATGCAAGAATAGTTTCAGTTTTATCATAATATTGTTTAAAAAGCTTTCTTATATTAGCCCTTTCTCATTTCAGTTGTAATTTCATTTTGACATGAGAAAAAAAAATGTTTTCCTTTCTTTTAGAATCAGTCTTTAACTCAGGAAGTATGGTAAAACTAAGTTGCAAAATGATTTTGAGCATGCAAAATTGCAAAATCACATAATAGAATTAAACTGAATATAAGTTCTGACACAGAACAATGTCTGGGTTTCCAGTCTTCTCTCATACCTGATAACTCTCCTATCAGTAGAACTTGCCATTTAGCCATGCTAAGCATAGCCTTTGTTGTCTACCAATAATTGCAGCTGTAGCTTAAATCCATCAGATTTTTTTTTATGAAAGCAATATGGTTTATCTTATTTTACATATGCTAAAATCATGAGCTATTATGAAAATGTAATGTCACTTGGAGAATGAAGTAGCCACAAGTCACAACTTTGCAGCAGCTTCTCAATGTATGCCTCTTTAAATGGGTAGTTCTAGCCAAAGCTCCACTCAAAATCAGATCAAGGTTTCTATTTCACCTTTCTGCCCTGAAAAAATCAGACCAGCTGGAATTTGTTCATACTTCCTGAGTTTGGGTGTGTTGCTACCTAAATAATTTCATTTAAATGCAGTCAGTATTAAACTAAGCTGTAACATCACTGCAGCTTTAGTCAATCAATTCATAATCTGCGCAAGAAAGGTAGGAAATAATAATAGGATAAGAATTATTTATCATGCACTTTGCAGTGCAGCTGATTTTAAAGAATTCATCAAAAATCTAATGTTACTTAAACGTTACTATTCTGGGAGTGATGGATTTGAAATTTGCCTCTCATAGATGCATTATAAGCTTTTCACGTCTTCAGAAGAGCTACTGCTTTCACTTTTAAAATCCCCATTATGTCCTTGAAGGAAAACATCAACTATGTATTCTTGTATGTCAGTATATAAACAAAAGGAATATGCTAGCTAAATAATTCCTTTCTTCATCTCCATTATTTGTGACATTTTTTGTTTCAGTCAAAGTGTAAGCAAATTAATATGAAAGCTGCTACTTAATGATTAATAGCTGATCCAGAAATGGTGAGACTAAGTAAGTGTTCACTTCCCTCATTTTACTCTCAAGAAATCTGGTTATACAGCAAATCAGTCAGAACAGTCAGTATACACAGTCTTTTAAAAATCATAGCACCGAATAGAAGTCACTTTTTGCCAAGCTAGTTTTTCGTCGTCTGTTGATTGAGGTTTAGTGATTAAATTTGTTTGGTAACAGAATGAGATGGAACCCAGTGCTGTGGTCACCAGCTTGGTCGCAGGGCTGTGAACACCAGCTTGGTGTCCTTTTGCTCCATAACATCTAGACAACCTTTTTCTGTGCTGAGGTACCAGACTGGATTTTCAAAAAAGTAATTTACAACAAACACTTACTTAACATAAAAACTTACAAGTAACCATTTTTTAAAAGCAGGTTTTAAAGCACTGTATTTAATAGAGTATCATATATTTTGTTTCAGTCCCCCTCAACTCTCTGTGACCTCAAGTGCTACACTTGAAGATACAAGTACAATGGAGGAGTTTAGTTAAGCAATTCGGATTTATATTTGGTTTCCTCCTACCATTTTCATCTAACAATGTCTTCAAAGCCAGGCCAGCATTATTTCACATTGGTATGCCAGGATGGCCTTGGCCTGTCAAAATGTTTTATGACAGCTTGAATAAAGAACCATCAGAGGCCCACTTGAGTTTCGCAAGGTTACCTCCACTCCAGGACCCTTATCACAAACACGAGAGGATGGCTCCTGCTCCATCTCCCTGCCTGAAAGCACTATTATAGGTCGTTAACCTATTGCTTTCTTCTCATTTTTCTAGTCATTTTTGGTTTTAAGAAAGAAATATTTATCATTTTAAAAATCTGTAGCATTATCGATACAATTGGAAGAACATCTATTTAAGTACATATTATGGTAGATAATAACATCTGGGCAACATTTCAAATAATTTCTCTGCATGTAAATTCATTAGATTACTCAAACAATTTCTCTAGCTTTTTCCTGTTACAAGGGTTTGGTGGTTTTTTGGTCAGTAATAGCATCTAAAACATAAATACATGATTATTAAGCTATTTTTCAATATATTTTCAAATTTAAAATATTTTATATTCAATTAAAAGATTACAAAGCAACCATAAATTATTTATGTTTTGTATTGACTTTTGATCCTATTCTTGTATATCAGTGTATCAGTTAGTAGAGGAACTTTCTTACATTTTCATATTGCGTTTTAGTTCACTGATTTAATTAAAGCTCAGGACTGTAATCCTTGTGAGCCAAATTTATTTCATAAAAATAGCTTGGTTAATAGATTCCAAGGGGTGCTCTACTTTCACCAGAAGTTTCTACTTTCACCAGAGGGGTAAAAAATAATTTTCCTGAATCAGCAGCAAACCAAGGGAAAAAACTATATGCTGGCCAGAGCACTATGCTGCCTGAGTTCTACTAAGTGCTATATACTGGAGAAAGAGAGAGCAAAAACCAAGTTGCTGCATATTATTCACTTAGGTCCTTGAGAGAGGGAATAATTGTGCCACAGAGCCCGCTTTCCCTTCCTATGCCTTCGCAAGTTGGCTACAAGTGTTTCTCATGTTCATGTTCTACCGCAAGAAACGTACCTAAGGATATAAATTCTAAGTGCTGTGAATAGTTTAGCTTGGCTTTTGCCACAGTCTGTAAATAATATTATATTCAATAATTTAAGCAAATTGAAGTAGGTGGAGGAGCCTTTCAAATCCCACTAGAAGACAGAGATAACATAAAGAGACGCTGTTTACACAACCTGGGAAAAGAGGATAAGCTGTCCTTGCACAAAAAAGAAAGTTTAACCTCCTCTGCTGCTCTTACACCCCTTCCCCTGCTTTATTTTTGCTCCCACTCAACCCTTGCATTTTATTCCATTGAACGCTATTTAATATTTATTACTTCTTTCACTTCAAGGTGGAGATGCAGATGCTAATGTTAGTCATTTTTAGAGATGGGATTGTGTACTTGTGTCAACATGCTTGCAGATGATGCCTAAAACTAAGGTTGCCTCTCGGAGCGGCTCTGACTCAGGCAGTGTGGAAGCAGGTTCGCTCTTCCAAGGAGCACTCTGCATAATGAAATTCCTGGGCTGACTGCACAATAAGTGCCTTTGCTTCATCACAGTCATGCTTTCTTACATCATTACAGTTAAATTTCCAGGCACCAAAACCTACATTGACCCTGAAACCTACGAGGACCCAAATAGAGCTGTCCATCAATTCGCCAAGGAGCTAGATGCCTCTTGTATTAAAATTGAGCGTGTGATTGGTGCAGGTAAGGCTGCCGTGGCTTCCTGATTCAACTGTTCCATTTAGCTGGGATCGAAACTCATACATCATAATGACAGGCAAATAATTATACCTCAGGTACAGAAGAACTTTTTGCATTTGCTGGAGTGGTTAAGAGCAACGAAGCTGCACTTGCTTCTAAAATGTAAAAACAAATGGGGGGGGAGAACAACAAAAACCAAATAAATAAGTAAATGAAGAGTCTTGCCTGACATTGAAAGCTTGTGGGTTTCTAATTCTGTATCTGCTGTTAAAAATGTAATTGGGGGAAGGGGGGCAGTTTTGCTGCCTATTATTTGCTGTCAGAGTAAAGGTGTTAGGCACGAGTGCAAATTCTGCTCACTTTCCTTTTGCAAGAGGGCTTTTTGACCTCTGAATTTTTGTTCTTGTGAGTAAGGAAAACTGGCTGCAGCACAAAATCTTAAATAGAGACTAGGAAGGTCTCATTTCTGTATAACAAAATCTTCCCCAAGGCTCTTTTTTGTTCTACCATTTTTCTTTTTGATATTTTATGAATACAAAAAGTTATTGTTTAACTTCTCATGACTGATTGTAATTGCACCAGCATTACATTGCTTTTCTTCCTCTTGAACTGTCTACCACCTACTTAAGCCATGGTGTTCATGCTCTAAAAAGGCAGTTTCATTTGTTTGCATTAATAAGATACGTGACATTTTTATTGCACTACTCCATGTAGTGAAATTAAGTTTCCACGGGTAAGAAAAATATCAAATACTTTGGATTCCTGGAGGAAATGTTCTTTTGCTTTCCTGTTGTTTCATAAAAGTATTAGCAGAATACTTTTAAAATCACCCTGTAGTTTGGCATGCACTGTAAATTACATACTGTGGTATTATTTAAAAAGAGAAGAAGAAATATCTCTAAAATAAGCTGGTCTACCAGTAAAAAATTCTTTACGCTTTGAATTCACAATGCCTCTTTAAAGTAACCTCACTCATGTTGAATCATGTCTTAATCAAGGAGTAGTACTGTTGAAATTAACAGCACTACTTGAGCAAATTATTCCTTCAGATGAGTAAGAGCATAAGAATCCAGCCCTTGCTAACTAGTAATTTTTGTGATGCTAGACTGGCAGCATGTCTTCTAATAAATACACAATATACAAGATTTAAATTCAAGATTAGCATAGAAAAATTACTGAGCTTTATCTTTTGCTTTAAGTTAAAAACCAGCATAGCAACAGTTCAGAGCACAAAGATGTATTCAGTCGGACTTTGACGATGCCTTCTGAGCAAAATGCTGAAAACGCTTCAGTTGCAAATACAGCTTAAAACATATTTTCACTGTTATGACAGAGTAATTCCAGAATGTTAATTTTGTTGACTGCAGATGAATTTATTCTTGATTTTAATGAGTATAACTGATAGCAAAAAACCTAACGTGTGTCGGTAGTCATTCAGAAGAAAGTTAATTAGAAGCGCTATGGTGAAAGCATATTGTGTATGGGGTTTAGCTATGGCTTTGACTTGTTGATGTAGATAGCAAATAGGAGTGAAATGAAATGCAGTCCAGGAGCAACAGAATGTTAAAGACCCAAAGAAGCAGCTGAAACTCATACATCAAAGAAGAATATAGAATTTCTACTAGGGACAGCACCAGAAAAGCCACTTAGCAGTCTCAATATGCATCAGCAATGCTGGCCACATCAGCTATTGAGTGGTGCCATGTCTCTCTCAGACAAACAGGGTGCAAGTATGCTTGTGCTCAATTTGCATGAGGGATATGTGCTTTCCTTGCCAACATTTTCATTACGATCCCGCTGCAGCCACCTGTCAGATACAGAAAATGGTGTCCACTATGTTGAGTCCTCGTTCGTACCACACATGCTTTGTTTTAGCTTCTTCCTTGTTGACATGCTGAGCTAGTGGCTGTGCGGCTGTGCAGTATTCCCACTTTTGTTGTCATATTTTCTGGATCATTTTGGGGCATCTTTTCAGCTGAATATACTATTTTCTGGGGAATAAAAGTAGTTTGTTGGCTAGCATCCTGGCCTGAAATGCATAACATACAAGTTCAAGTTTCTGGTTTGCCTGAGAGTGAGTGATCTGCTTTTGGAAATCAATCAAAATCAGATTACAGAGAGCTGGAAAGGAGTTAAGCCTTAGTGTCTCCCATGCCAAGTATCCTAATTACCTGGCTCTGAAGTATCACACACACACACACACACACACACACACACACTTATACTCACGTCTTGTTTTCGGCGTGGAACAAAAGTGATTTTGGAAGGTGCTGCTAGAGAAAATTGTTATCCTTTAGGAAGTTCTTGTGGCTAGGAGCGGTGAGTGAGGTGAGTGGTGAATTCAATAATAGTTATCCATATTGCTGATGAATTGCAGGAGGGAGGCTAAGGCACCAAGCTAAGGGCATGAGCAGCTAGTTGGTATGTATGTAACAGCTGTGCCTCACGGTATTCATAGCTATGCCATGGATATTCAGACCGTGACTCCAGTGCCCAAGGACGGCTGGGGCTAATGCCTCACCGGTGCAGGCAGGAACACTTGTACTCTGGCCGGTTAGCTCGGGTACAGCACGGTGTTAGCGGAGGTATATGGAGTTGATTGGAGCTAACCTTAATTCAGCTAGCGTAGAACGGGAGGGAGAGGAATTCGATTCTGTATGCAGCCATCTCCTATAAGATTTGTAAAACGAGCCATGCTGAGTGAAGATTTGCCCAAACAAGTTGGTTGGAAATATTAAGGTCTGGTCAAAGCTCTACCCTTCTGGCTGGAGAACTGTGAAGCTGAGGCCCAGGTACTGTTTTTTTCCTTCTGAAAGCTCTGCTGTTGGGAGTGACAGGAGAACAGTAGTGTTGGAACGGTGACGGTGTCCTAAACAAGATTTCTCAGAACTCATCCATTAGGACAATTTAATATATACCTCTTCAGGCATTCAGCCCCATTTTCAAGCATACTTCTCTCCACTGCCAGCCAGACACCTTGCCAGTGTGTATGTGCACTTAAGTCCTGATCCCACCAGGTTTCTCAGGACCTCGGTCTATATCCCAAAGGGATTCTCTAATCAAACTCTGTGTTAGTCTTTCCTAATTCAGTAATTTTTTTCATCACTCACCCTAAAACATGCCTTGGATGTAGGTGTGTCTGCATACTTGTGCATACTCAATAGTTTAATGTTAAGGCACTCCGCAGGTATGCAGGAGATAAATTTCAGGCTTGATTTGATTTGAAGGAGGGACTTGGATCTGTATCTTCCATACCCCACATAAATTTGCAAAGTACCAGATTATTAAATATTTTTGCAATGAATCTTTCTCTTTTTAAAGAGATGTTCCCCTTTATGTTGCTACCCTTTTCTCCTGTATAGCCCAAGAGATTTTTCCTCCTGGCTATGGAATAAGGGATCTCTCTTTCTCTCTCTGCTGACACAGCTGTGAGGAAAGGGACAATCCTTAAATCTTTCACAATCTCAATAATAGTGAGGTAGATGTATTGCCATTCAGCTTCACATCTCACATGCTTCCATGCTATTTCCTGTCCAAAGGAGTCCCATTACGCCTCTCTCAAATTATGGTTGTTGAGGCTTTTTTTTTTTTGTATTCTTGCTGGCTGTTTGGCCATTTTTTTCACATGCTTCTTCAAGTTCCAATTGTCTGTCAGTTTAGAATCTTTTACAAACTTCCAGCATTTGCTTGTGTTTGTTTAATGTAACAAAATTATTATAAGTCACACCTTTCATTTCATAATCTGCAAAGTAAATTATCCTGCTTGAAGGTAATAATGTAGTGCTTCATTTAACACCATAACGATGTTGAATTAAAAGCAGCTCTGAAAGAGCTGCCTTTTGAAGGAAAAAAAACCATTGGATCTAAACATAGCAAGGAAACCATGTAGAACAGAATGACATTTTCACTTAGAAATGGTATTACTATTTCTGTAATAGTATTTTCTTATGAAAGCCACTTCATTTTTATTTCCTGTTTTTGAAAAAATGTAACAAATTACTAACAAGTCTTTTAAAAGACTCAAATAACAGTCCTGTAGATTGGCTTAACGTGAAGTGTTTACTCTGTAAGGTACTTAGTCAGCAATTCATTTAAAGCACATGCCTGTCTTTGTGTTCCTAAGTAATCCATTTCAAATATAAACATTCACATGTTAAATTTAAATGCACGCTTAGGCGTCTAGTTGAATCAAGGCCTAAAAAGAACATTGATATTATAGTCGGAGTAATTCAGCATTGATCTACTTCATTTTAGGAGAGTTTGGTGAAGTGTGCAGTGGGCGTCTAAAGCTTCCTGGCAAGAGAGATGTTGCAGTAGCCATAAAAACCCTGAAAGTTGGCTACACTGAAAAGCAAAGGAGAGATTTCCTGTGTGAAGCAAGCATCATGGGACAGTTTGACCACCCCAACGTTGTTCACTTAGAAGGGGTCGTTACCAGAGGTAAGCAGTGGCTTGATCTGTCAGTCAAATAACAACATAATGGCAGAAATTACTTTAGCTTTTTCATGGTCAAAGATTCAAATTATAAACAGGCTGCACACTCCTAATGGATTTTCTCCTGATGTGTAACTAACTAAAACAATACTTACTTTATGCTACAACCTGAGGAAAAAAATAAAGATGCACGCATGATTAAAAGATGAACTACTTTGAAATATATTATTTTTCTAGTTTCATTTAGCCTCAAAGACCATGCAGAGAGATAAGGTTTCTTATGTCCTTTCATATTATCTGAAGTGTCATTATTCCGGAGTCCTGTTCACACAGCAGGAGTTAGGAGAACACACTGACATTTTGATTTGTATGGTTTAATTTTGTGAATCATGACCACGTTCCATGCAGACATTTAAGAACTTATTAGAACTCAGTCACAGTGCTGGAGGCCTCAGAAATGTTCGTTGTCTCAATGATTCAGTCCTTCAAAGGAATAACATGTGTTTTATCGAAAAAAGGCACTCCATTTGTGTAACAGTTTCTCAAACAAAACCTGTCTTTTCTTTCAGGGAAACCAGTCATGATTGTAATAGAATACATGGAGAATGGGGCCTTAGATGCATTTCTTAGGGTGAGTATCAAAATGAAAACATATATTAACATATTTTAAGTCATATATATAATATATTATATATTGTCACTTTTTAAAATATGGTTTTATATACATGCATATATATACATATACATGCATGATATTCATATAATTATTATAATTATTCCTATAATTATTCATATCTAATGAATGCATAATTATTCATTCATTCACTGTAATTATTCATATAATCTGGTTTTCAGACTGAAATGGAGCTTGACAAATACTAGCAGTTCTCTACGTTATTTCAGCAAAACCAGATCAGAAATGAGAGGATCAGACAGGATCACATGGGAACATTCTAGGAATTTGAGTGATTTAATGTGGCATAGACATGGTGGATTTTATTATTGCCACCAGATGAAGTTAACACCACTGATACCTGAAGCCAATCTTCTGCCTTTTGGGAGCAGAATTTTATTGTGTCAGCATGGTGGAAATCAGCGTACAAGAATCCCTAAATGCACTATGGTTGTGTTTAAGAGAAGAACAAAGGAAAAAGAAATGCAAGTCCACAACAATTTAGCATTTTTTGAGTGTGTGTTCTGAACTGGCCAGTTCTGATCCTTACCAGGTGTACAAGACAGCTTGAGATGATGTATAAACACTCCATAGAGAACAGAAAGATTTTGTTTGATAAACTCCAAGCTATGAATAAAATTATCAGTAGCTAGGCTTCCAAAAGGAGATAGTTTTTATTTTCTTGATACAAATAATTATGCTGAGAGATGAAGAGCATAAAGGCAAACTATAAAGCGCTGTGCATCAGGTAATGTCTCTTAGAAGAGACTTTCCCTGACTTAGCCAGAAATTTATAGTGATTAGCAAGTTTTGTTAACTTCTAGTACATTAACTACTCACACATTTCTTAACTGGATGTACTGCTTTATCTCTGAAGAAAATAAAACTTGTGTTTGAAGTGAGTTTCTTTGCCCCAGGTTGAATTGCCACAGAAGTAGTAAATAAGTAGAAAGCTGAAGTTGTAAAACTAATTCTTATTTCTCTTCTCAGCTATACTAACAAGAATTGCTGCTCCTTTCTTCCCTCCAGAAACATGATGGGCAATTTACAGTCATTCAGCTAGTGGGAATGTTGAGAGGAATTGCTGCTGGAATGAGATATTTGGCCGATATGGGATATGTACACAGGGATCTTGCAGCACGCAATATTCTTGTCAACAGCAACCTTGTTTGTAAAGTGTCAGACTTTGGCCTTTCCAGAGTTATAGAAGATGATCCAGAGGCCGTCTACACTACTACCGTAAGAGAAATCGATGGGTTTTAGTAGTTTTGAGATATGGTTATTAAGAAGAAGCACATCTTCTAGAGAGTATAGATAAAAGAAATACGTTAATTGCATGAGAAATGTTAACCAGTCAAAATGAAAAGAGTCTCTGCAGAAATCTGGCTCTAATAAGGGATTGATATTTTTGTAAGAACATACATTTTTATTTGGTAAAGTTCTAAAAATTTTGCACAGTATCTTCATTATTCCCTTCCTCATGATTTTCTGTTTGAACAAATACAGAAGTTTTACCCATAAAAATTTTAATAATTTCATTTACTATGAGTCAATTAAAATATTTGTAGGCTATTACTATTTTTCAGACTAGATTTTATCTCGCCAAAAAGTTGACTAGCTTGAGGCTAGACTGTGACAAAGCTCAACTCCTGTATTTTCCCTTTCTTTTGGGTGGGACGCTTTTCTTAAATAAGCATTCATCGGGCACACTATGCTCTTTATTCTTTTGTTGAGCCAGCTCCACTTTCCCACCCGTGGGGCCTCACTGTACCTATTTTCTCATGCTGAGGGAAGGAGGGGCCCCTGGAATCTGCTCCAACAGGCACAGGGATCTGGGAAACTGCACCGGCGTTCGCGGCCGTCACTCTTCCCACTGGCTCTAAGTGGGATCCTGGTTTAAAAATGTCAGACTGAGATTTCAGAGGAGCCGTACGACAAGTCAAGGGGATTTGTATGCACAGGATGAGATTCCCCTCACCTAGCTTCAGCCAGCCAGGAGTCAAATGACTGGTGTAAATCAGGCATCTAAGCAGCCCCTTAAAATGAATGGCGCGATAAGCACTTCCAGAGAAACGCATCCCCCTTAGCTTACACAGGTATCTAAGTTTCTATGGTCCAGGTGTTTTAAGAGCCTAAACTTCCTTAGACTCCTTTGAAAATTCTTCAGTCGGTCAACTATAGTAGATGATATAAGTGCTGCTTTTGATGTTGATGGAAATAAATGCCCTCTATGAAAGATGATACGGAAATTCTGTGGAGGAAAAAGAAAACTTTCTTCTTTTCTTCTTTTTCATAGGGTGGAAAAATTCCAGTGAGATGGACAGCTCCAGAGGCCATCCAGTACCGCAAATTTACATCAGCCAGCGATGTGTGGAGTTATGGAATAGTTATGTGGGAAGTAATGTCTTATGGAGAACGGCCTTACTGGGACATGTCAAATCAAGATGTAGGTTATACTTTGTCTGTTTGTGAGCGTGTATGTGCGTATGTGTTTGTTAGAAAAACAAAAATTACGTATTGTAAACACATACATATGCCTTTCACTATACATGCATAAAGTGTTGGCTTAGAAATAAGGTTTATCAAAATACTGTAGTTTTCTCACAAAATGAAAAAGTTACAGAGCTTTCACTTTTTACCTAAATCTCTAAATTGTTCTTCTGCCATGTGGATGTTGTAGGTTTCTGTCCTGAGTATCAAGTAAAATTGGAACATCAAAAATAGTAATATGTGCTCTTTATTACACTTAAGCATCAAAAGAATTAATTTTTTTCCAATAAAAAATAATTCTGAGGTTTCTGACCTCAGAGCAATGAGTAATCAGTTGAAAAAACTTGTTAGAAATCTGAGTGGCAGTTAATGACCTACTTTGGCTTTTTCAAGTTAATTATGCTGATTTAACAATACCCTTGTTTGCATAAAATGTGACCCAGAGCAACAGGTCAGCAGTAATAGAACAGATGGGTGTTAATCTTGATTTCTGACAAGACTATATATTAATATAGAAAGTACACAGGAAAAAGCCATACAGGTGAGAAAGATGTCAGAAAGAGTCTCATTTAAAGTTCTTCAGGTCAGGGGCTTGAGTGGTTTTTTTATTATTATTATTTTATTTTTTGATTGAATGATCGACATCAAAGTTGAAAAAAAAGGTAAAAGTGTAAATGATGAGTCAGTTTGGCACAGTGCAAAGTTGTTAATATTTGACAGGTCTCAGTGTCAAAGATTTCATGGACTGTCAAAATATGGGCAAACAAGTCCTTGGGGCAGAGAAAGAGAAATATTTACATTCCCTAGACACCCAGTAGAGTTTCATTTCTTTTGACACCTTCCTTCTGTACTAGATTCAAACATAAAAGAAGTCTGACAGGAATATAAGATGCCTCAAAGGCAAACCTTACCTATCCTTCAGGGAACAATAAGGAAAAACTTTTAAATAGGGGAGAAATTTTGGTATCTTCATGCTTTTTGTTGGATTTTGAAAAGCATTCCCTCTACTGAAAACTTCAGGTAAAGTGCATGAATGAACCTTTTTCATAAAACAGCTAATTACCACTTCTTGCAGTTTCATCTCTTTTTTAGCATCTTACATAATAATCTTCAATAGCACATAGTTAAAAGATGCATCAATTGCTTGGCAAAATAATTTCAAACATTCTTGTATGCTGTCATCTTCAAGCATGTCCTCCCGAAACATATACACATCCTACCAATCCCATAGATAAATCTATGATGCAAAAATTTAGAATCATCTTATGATTAGTTTTTTATTCTCCTTCACAGTTACCAATGGGATTATTTAACTGGAATAAAAAATTGGTAAATGTGTCTCTTCTAATTTTGCATATACACTCAGGCAGTTTATATATCTTAAGTGTGTCATTTTGCCTAAAAGTGGATGTGGGTGTAGTCATAGAACAGATGAGATCTCTGAAAAATATGTCTCCCTGACTTCGGATCTTTAGATGGCATTTCTTTAATTCTGGAGTTCCCCCAACATCTCTGAGCAGTGGGCTCCCCTCAGCTTAATCCTTGCTGGTAAGAGTAGCCCTGAAACCACTGCGCTTTACCCTATTCCCCTATTAGACTGCTGGTGTTTGCTAGTTCTTGCTCTCATTCCGTTACTGACCATAGCGCAGTTTTGTTCTTCAGAAAAGGGCAAGAGCTTAGACTTACATATCTTTTCTTTGCTGTACTCCTGGATGTATTACCATTATTATGATTATTAATCTGTATTATTATTATATACCCAGAAGCAGAGTGATAACGTCATGTTGTCCAGTTACCCTTATTTAATACTTCTTTGTTGGCAGCCAGTATATACAGTGAACAGACCTGGCCCTCTTCTAATCTAGTTTACATCTTCAGCCTGATTATGATAAAAGCATACTTGACTTTTAGCAGTATTCCCTTTTTCTCTTTCTGCAGCAAAAGCAGAATTTGAAAAACAAATTGTGGGAAGTGTAAATAATATAAATCAATTCTATTACTAAGAACTCCAGCTGTGTTCTCTTTGTAGCTTTGCTTATTTAAAAAAAAATAAAAATCCTGCATCTATTTCATTATCTCTGAGTACTGATTTTTGGAACCCCACCTTTCTTAGCAGAGTAGATACTTGTAGTACCCTTCAAAGTTCCCAAGTTTTGTATAAACTTTTTTTTTTCATTTTATAAAAAGAAACTTTACTTATCAATAGTTTAGAATGTTATTTTCAGTGTTTTGGATATTCCCAGCAATTTCATCCATCTCTAGCTTATTATTTTATATTTCCCACTTTCATCCTTCTTGCTCAGAATACACATCAAAGAAGCTGATTCTGCAGTATCCTCAAAGCCTTTTAAAAATAACGTCATCATCTTGATTCACACCTCTCTTCAGGTTTCTCTGCAGGTCATAGTGAACGTGAAAGAGTCCTGTTTATGAACCTTTCATTCATGTTTTCACTATTCCTTACACTCTTGGATATAGGCTTATCTAGATGGTTTGCCAGTGCTAAGGGTCTTAGAAGTTTTGGTGGTTGTGTTGCTGTTGCTTGTACCTACTTTTTCATTCCTCATTAGTTGTCTCTGTGTTCTGACCTCTTAAGCAACTGCTTCGTTTGTAGTAAATCATATGTAGTATGCACAACGGGTTTAATACCTTTCACCTTTTAGAAGGTCAGAAGTTTCTGCATTACTTTTCATAGCACACCAGTTGTTCTATGCCCACTGTAGCTTATTTTTCACTTTTATTCCAGCGCTACTTCTAAGCGTAAGGAGCTGTTCTTTTGTTTTTTCTCTTAATACTGCTCTAACAGATCTTACATTTTACTTTTAATGTTTTCTTTCCTATACAGTACTGTTCTTCCAGTTTCCCTGTTCTTCTGCAGAAATCCTCTCTCCCCACCCTGTCTGACAGATAACTTCACTGTCTCTGAAAGGTCGCTGCACTCATTCTTCAAGGTGTGGATGTTACTGCAGGAACTGAATATTTCTCAGTCATTTTTGAGTTGTAGGACAGTACTATCATTCTAAATGTTCAGATAGAAAGCTGAGGCCCAGGGAGATGAGGCAACTTCCCAGAGGTCGGAAGGACATTCTGTGACACAAACCTGCAGTAAGTGCCCTACCACTGGGCTATGCCTCCTCTTTTCACAAAACTTCTTTTCTGCAAAAGGTTTTGATACAATCATGGATTTCAGCCAGCTTTTTGAAGGTCATTTTGTATTCTTTGCAGTTCTGTCTACTTTTCAGTCCACTGCTTTTGCTTTTTCTCACACAACCTATAGAATATTTTCTATCTGAGGTTATTATTTTTCACTAAACCTTGGATATTCACCAACTTTATTTATCATACCAGATCTACTTTCTAGGGCTACATCCAGAACAGCTTCTGATCTTGCTTTCTGTACAAACCGAGGAAGAAGACAGTCCTGTGCACTACCCTTCGGGAACAAGCACCCTTCCTTAGCAATTCTAATACTGCTATGTCAGTCAGTGTCAGTATACTTGAAATCCCCCATGAACGGTGTTTTAGCCCTTTTTCACAAGCCTTTCTTATCTGCCTTGTTTCCTGATGTGCTTTCTTATCCTGCCCTCAAGGTTTACAGCGGTTTCCTGTGATTTTACTTTACCCATTTTTATTTTTTACTTAAATCCAAATGGACTTGGCTAAGGAAGTCAACGGGCAGGTGTAATTCTTGGTTCAGACATTTATTCTCTCCTTCAATCATATCATCATCTAGCAGCATCTCTTATTAAATCTAACTCTCTGTTTAGGTGATACATTAAAATACCATTCAGCCAGGTCTTCCTCTCTCACGTGGCACATTTCTGCTACTTTATCATTAATATAACATGGCTAGACACAGAATACAACTTTTTTCCCTAACGATTTCTGTCTGCTAAACATTTTTCTTGGATCCTTTTATAATATCTTCAGGCTTTTTGTATTTTATATGTGCATTCACAGATCCCTATCCATTTACAAGTCAGTTGCTTCTACCACACACTCTTTCATAAAAGCCTTGGGGCAAGTAATAATGCTTTCTGAAATAACTCCATTTATCAATCTATCTGTTGCTCCCCTGGTGAATTTAATTGTTGCTCCCCGCTGCTCACTTGACTAGGTAATATAGCTGTGTTCTGCACATATAGAACAATATGCTTAATAAGCCCAAAGATAGAGTCGTGGAAATTATTTGAAAACATGAAGGCTAGTGTCAAAACAACAGACTCATTTTTGCAACACTGATGGCAAGTTTTAGTTTATTGATTTTTTTTCTTTATTTCTTTTTCTTTTATTTCTTGATCTGGGTAGCAAGATATATTCCTTAAATATCTCTTGATGAAAAATTATTAACTATGTTGGTTACTAGGTTATAAAAGCAATCGAAGAAGGCTATCGTTTGCCAGCACCCATGGATTGCCCAGCAGGACTGCACCAGCTGATGCTAGATTGTTGGCAGAAGGAGCGCGGTGAAAGGCCAAAGTTTGAGCAGATAGTTGGTATTCTGGACAAAATGATTAGAAATCCAAATAGCTTGAAAACCCCACTGGGAACCTGTAGCAGGTAAGAAAAGCTTTAGTGTGTGCTCTTACAATGGTGCACGTGGCTGGGTTATGGATGTTCTGCTTGGTGGCTGGTTCCAGTTCACACTTAGTCCATGTGTCTCTCAGTTCCTCCTGCCTTCTGTTCCCTGTTCTTCCCTTCCCTCATTTGCCCTTCTTTTTTACCATGCTGAACAAAGCCAAAAAGGACATTCTTAAAAAAATAACCAAAATAAAGAAAGTAAATATCATGGAACTAACACATTTCTCGGTAAACTACTGCCCACTCGTCACTCTTTCCACACTCTCACCACTAGCAGTCTTTGTTTTCCTTGTTTCTTAAAATTGTGAAGTCTGGAGGGCAAGGATCATCATCTATTGTAGTTTTATATGATGCATCCCTTGCCCTAGCAACTGCTACTGTAGAAATAGTTATTAATAATACTCATGCTTGGCCAATGTACTTTGACATGCTACACTCTAGATTTTTACCTTTCATTTTCTGGCTTTAACTCCTTTCAGCAATTGCATCGCATTGTATTTCATGGTGTAGCTTTTAATGGCTTCTTCATAAATTTCAGGTGAATTATTTAATCGTGGTAATCTTTTGATCTGCTAGCTAGATCACTGCACTAGGGAATCAACTGGCCTGTGTTCTGCTCCCAGTTCTTCTACTGACTGATTTGCTGTGTGACCTTAAGCAACTTACTTTGTGTCTCTGCTCTTTCCTTGTCTTTGTTTTGTCCCATCCGATTGAAAAATGGGAATAGCTACTACTATATTTTCTAAGATGCTTAGAAGAATAGCATCTCTATTTTACTCAGCAACTTTAGTTGCAGCAGCTGTCACGCTAGGTAATAAGGTTAATTTTCTGTTGGTAACAATAGTCCGTTAGGCTGATTTTGCTCACTCTGACCTTTCATCTTTTACATGAATAAACTTAGGAAGTGCATATTGTGAGCTACAGAGTAGTCAAGAGCTATTCACAGAATAATCTAAACTGTGTAAAAGGCCTATTACTTTCTACTCTTGACCTTTTTAATACCCCAAACTTATTTGACTCTCACCTTGCTAAATACTCCCTGATGTTTTACTCTCTTTGGAAACAACTTACTTTCCTTTTTCCTTCTCCGTAGACCAATTAGCCCTCTTCTGGACCAGAACACTCCCGATTTTACCACTTTCTGCTCCGTAGGCGAATGGTTACAAGCTATTAAGATGGAAAGATATAAGGATAATTTCACAGCAGCAGGCTACAACTCTCTTGAATCAGTTGCCAGGATGACTATTGAGTAAGTTAGTACTGGGCATGTTTAACTTGCATTTAGGGAATTTCTAGGTAAACTAATACACAATGTTCAACTCCAAAACTTTGCCCTGAGTACAAACATGGTACTTGGGGTTAAGCCAGCCGGTTTAGCAGCTGATGATGTTATATTAGAGCATCCCATGAAAGGGCAAATACCCTGCTACCTATGTGTGGCATCACTTTTTTCCTTGCTTTTGAGACCAATTGAAATAACACCAAGGGGCTAGAATTTGAGGGAGAATGTGGCCCATTTCAAAGTATGTATGTATAGGAAAATAACCACTTACCCTCCACTACCTAATTGGTACCTTTTTCCAGATGTGTACTAGGAAGGTGTGGAATTTTCTTCTAATTGGCTGGGGGCTGTCTGTGTCCTGCAAGAAATGGCTTTGCATCAGAATAAAAGTCTATAGAAGCAAAACAATTTTCTGAAGGCAAGCATGGCCTGTATTGGTACTGCCATCTTAAAACAGGTCTTCTTGGCACCCTGCAAACAACATTCTTGTCCTGGTGGTTGCCAAACACATGCAATTCCTCTCACAGAGAGCAGTGGTTTTCTAAACAAGTTTTTAAACAATATTCTCAAGTTTGCAACCCTACTCTTATCTGCCTGGTATCACTAGGGGTCTAAGCCTATAGCTTGGGAGCTGTCATCAGAGCCCACAAGCTTCTACTAGGTCAGCACCACTAGTAGCGGTGGAATTGAAACAGCTGCTCCTCTTCCATTTGCATGATGGGTATGGGTCAATATGCAAAGGGTTTCTCTAGGCATCTCTTTAGGAAGCAGAATGTGATCCCCAGAATCCTGTATTTAAACATAACTTTGTCCTGAAAGCCACCTGAAGTATTTTACAAGAGAGGTGTCTCTTGCTTTGGGTGTCCTTGAAGGCCACAATAAAAGATTATCGTAGTGCAAAACACACTGGCCTCATTCTCAGGTGTGGAGACACAGGCAGTGTAATTACATGACACCCGCCATGTAATTGCACTCCTCGATGAGAAGTTGCACAGTGCCTATATGAACTTCACAGTACTGAGCTGAGGTTCCAGTGTAGCTTCAATGTTAGAAGCCTGTAGCCCAGACCACTACGTAGCTTTGACTCACAGTTGAATACCATACAATAGCAGTCTAAGATGAAAAATTAACAATGTACGCATTTATCTTCCCCAGGGATGTGATGAGTTTAGGGATCACGTTGGTTGGTCATCAAAAGAAAATCATGAGCAGCATTCAGACTATGAGAGCACAAATGCTACATTTACACGGCACTGGCATCCAAGTGTGATAGACATTTCTCCCTTATGAGGGAGGTGACAGACTGAGAGAACAGCACTGGCCTTCAGTATATATGAAGTGCTGCTAGAAGACACTTGATTTCCTGGGTCCTTCCTGCAGTGAATAGAAGAGCTACAAGAAGCACCTACAGACTTGAACTCCTAAGTGCCACCAGAATTTATGAAAAGGGAATTAGGATCCACCAGTGGTGGCAAGGAAAAAACAGCAGTGACAATAAACAAAGTACTACCTGAATAAACATACAAACACCTTGAGCTCTCTAACCTCCTTTTTATCTAATAGACTTTTTAAATGTACATAAAAATTTAAAAAAGAATATATTTGTCAGATAAAATCATGATATTATTGTTGAATTCAACAAAATATTTTCCTTAAATCTGTGATTTCTGAATCTTTTTTTAATCATTTGTGTTTATTCTTCATAAAGACTTTCTTTTAGTATGATGTTTATATCTTTGGACCTTTTTAGTGCTAATTCTATGACACATTACTACACTGGGTACCTCTGAAGGATTATTTGAGTTCCTAGAGATTTAAGAAGCATGACCAAGCGATGTATATCTGTCCGAACTTTGGTATCCTTTTGTGCCATTTGCTTTTGTTAAATCAGCACCGTATTGACATGGCTAGCTAATTGGCAGGGAGTCAGGAAAATGCAAGTTGCCAAGAGCTCTGATATTTTTTAAAGAATTTTTTAATGTTACACATATACTATCTTTTAAAAGAAAATAAAAGAGAAAAAAAAAAAAAAAGAAAATTAAAAAGAAAAGCAATAATGACCCCTAAGTAGTTCTAGGCACTTTTAGCAAATTGTTTGCAACATGATTTTAATGGACTAGAGTTAAAGTGAGATATATTCTAAGATGTAGATTACAACTGTAAACCTGCTGAGACACTGCATTGAATGGACAAGTGATTGTAGGAGTGTCTCAGAACACGGGGGCAGTTCTCCAGTGTTACCTAAACCATTTAATCTGAGCACATCACATTTTTTTTCAATACTCTGCATTAGCAAATCTGAGAGAAATAGCTGGCGTATATTTTATATGAGTTCAAGCCGTATGCAGTCCAGCTGTCAGAATAAGGACATAGATTTTATATGAGAACTGTAGAGCATGAGGCAAGGGGCAGTTCAAAATTTTCAATTTTTTTTACAAGCTTTTGCTGCTCTGAACAAACATGCGTGTGCGTGCTCACACAGATACAAGAGTCATTCATCAGGAACACAGATGCAAGAGTAGTTCCTCAATGGAATATCTTTTTACACCATTTACTTCTATATGAATTTCATTTGATTAAAATATTTAACTACCATAAGCAATAATGAACGGTGTCTTTACAGATATTGCAGGAATGTATATGAACCAGAGAGAATTGCTTTAAAAAAAGATCTGAAAATTGTGAACTACCCCAGCAATGAAATGCTGTACTTCCAAAGAGAATTGGGCTGCTTCTATTGATTTTGATAGAGAAAGATCCCAGGGATCAGTCATAAATTGGTCTTGTTTGATAATGTGGGCATCCACACAAAAAAAATAAAAACAAAAGAAAAACCCTGTAAATGTTCCTTTGTAAAACTTGTAAATTTTATTTATACTGTCTTGTTTTGTACACACATTTATGTGTAGTGAGCTCTGAATACATTGAAAATGCACTATATTTTTCTATTTTAATTGCAGAGCATCACAAACAAACATGTATATTCAGTGCGACATAATGTGTTTTCCCACATTTAGGACCAAAGATAGTTATCAAAAACTTAAATGCATCATTTTCCCCCTCCTTTTTTTCCTCCCCTTTTTAGATCACTGTACAGTGTTATATTTGTCATTTTATTTATTTGTTTCATTAGAAAAATCAGTTTGGTTATACTAATTTTTTGTCCCCCCTGCCTTTGTTGAAGAAAATCTGTAAAAAGCTTTTAACTAGCATAATCCCGTTACATAGACACTTCCATTTGTAATCTTTGTAATAGACTGTAAATATATTTTTGGAACTATAATGCAATGTGCATAAGGGTTATTTTTCAGTGTCCATATATGATTGTTTATACAATTCACAGCACTTTACAGTCATGCTGAGAAGCCTAATTTATTGCCTGGATTTGGGCAGAGTAAGAAAAAAAGGTGAATATTCTTATTTCGTATTAGATTGTCATTCAGTAGAAATGAAGTTATTTTCATGTATGCAGCTCAAGATGGTTTTTTAACTATTAAAATTAATTTTCTAGAAATGCTGTAGAAGTAAGACGCAGAGTAGACTGCATGCCCAATATTGAAATTAGTGCACACAAGCACTCTGCCAAGGCACTTCGAGTAGCCATTGGAACACGCTTAATTAATAAACATCCATTTTGTGTTATAACAAATGCTAAGTGCCTCACTACTGGGGTGAGCATCTGTGGGCAACTGCACAGGGTGCTTGTCAGTTTTGCTGCTGCTTTAGGCACCCAGTTCAGACACCTGCTTCCTTATAAATCTCGGCTATTGTTTCTAAGGGCTCGGTGATTAAAGGTGCGATGCAGCAATGCTGGTATTGCTGAGAACCCACAAACCCTAAATGCAAGAGAGTTGAGGCCAGGCTTCACCTTTAGGACTCATTCAATATTGTGAAGCACAGTGGCCTCGAGGCGTGTGTGGTGACCTGGGCTCACACGTGGAAAAGTGAGGGCCCTAATGGTATTTCTTCCTAATTTTTCCTTGTTTGATTTAAGCCATCTTCTTTGAATAGTAAATATATTTTAGCATTCATCTATATACCTTAACTGCCTTAATGTTGCCACAGAGTTTTACACATTTGAAAGTGGTAGAGTAGACCCAGAAAGCACAATCGCTATCAATACTCCTATTGTATCTATCTGTTCAGAACACTACTGCAATTTAGAGCACATGCACGTAAATGAATTTGTAACTGGTAGAGCGGCAACTTATTGATGTTGGTTGCAGTTCCCCAGGTTCCAGGAAAACATAGTCCAGTGTAAAAAAAATAAAGTGCCAGAGAAAGTTGATGTTCGTGGGAGGAACTGAAGAAAAAATTGGGTCAGAGGGAGAATTAAAGGCTAAACGATGAAATAAAGAAATTATCTTCGTTCTGGCTTAATTTCATTGAATTTGGAAATTGTGCATCGCTAAAGACAGATTGTCAGGCTGTCAGTGAGGCTGATCTTTCTTGACTTTATCCACCTACAAGCATCTAAAAGAGAGATGCCTAAGACAAGCAGGATGAATCTCCCTCTGGGAATGCTTATCTCCATTACCTGTAGAGGGAACCCAGATGATTAGCTTAAATTAGGCGTCTAATATCTAGTTAGTTAAAGTTAGGTGAGGTGATTCCTACCCTATATGTCCCTGGCTGCTACAGTTTCCCCTGCAAGCTGAGTGTTGTAGAAAGGCAGCTCCTCCACTACTAGTATGTCCCCAAATGTATTTAAATTGGGCTTTATCACAGAGAGAGGTGATTTTTTTTTTCTTTTTTTTAGTTCAGAGATTTGTAACAGATCATCTAAATGCTTTTTGTATATGGGTATCAATTCTTGAAAAAATTTGTGATTGTTCTGAGGAAGACCTGCCTAGTAAATTACAGTTATTTAGTATTTTAAATAATCAGAAATATTTGCTGACATACTGCTTCAGTCCAGAGGTTATGTGATCAGATATGATAGTTGCTGTTTGCAAAACCATGTTTATCTAAAGCCTTGTCATGTAAAAATCTCCAGGAGGCAAAGATGCTTAAATGTATCTCAAATTGAATGTTGCCCTTAATATCTCAATAATTGAGCTCTGTCTGTATTATTCTCCATTTAAAATGACTTTTTTATATTTGTTTAAGCTGGAGTTATCTGGCATCCATTGAGGGAGTTTGAAAAAATGATTTTAAATTAAATTTGCTTTTCTCCACTAGTAGTAATATACGGTAAATAGTTTCCACTGTTCTGAATGTTACAAAAATTATTGCTTTAATGTGGGGGATGAATGGGTTTATTTTTGTTTTGTTGTTGGTATTTTTTTACATTTATTTGTTAGTAGTTGAAATAAAAAAAAATAATAATTTGTCCTTAACTTTCTAAATAATTGATATATAGCAATTTTGAGAATTATTTAAATTCCGCGACTTTTGGGTTACTATTGAGATGGTGATCATGTCACTACAGCCATAATACCAAGCAGTGCCAAGACACCCTGCCACAAGGGCGGGTTCAGCCGGCATTTGGTTGCCCAGTAATGGGATGAAGCAGTCCACTGGCTGTGTGCGAGGAGTGAAGGCCAACTCAGCCACAAAAGGGTCATTTCACCTTTTAAAAAATATTTATGTGACATGTTAGAGCTAACACATCCTTAATGCATTACTTCCCTGCATGCAGTTAGAAACTGATATGCTCGTGATATGCATTTGATTTTTGGTGGGGTTTGTTTGTTGGTTTGTTTGTTTGTTTGTTTTATTTTAAACAAGTGACATTTGGGGTGCTTTTGGAAGAGAGCAGTTCCCAGACAAGATGACAAGCCCGGTTTAAGAAAAGTACAGTACAAATTCTTGCCTAACTAATTCTGGCAGCAGGTGCTGCAGGGATATACAGGCAGTTGTGTTACGATTTGCTGAGCAACTAGCACAGCAGGGTTTCTGCATGTTCGGGACCTGTTAGGATTGTTCTTCTGATGAATTAACCGATACGTAGGAATGGGAGAATTTTTTCCCCCACTAACTTGGAATGGACTTACAGACGGTAGATTTGGGATTCGTAAGACTACTCAAAACTCTTAGCCTCAAACTAATTTCTAGTAAAACAAGAAATTCTGGGCAGCAGCCTATATTTTCTCTCATATTCCCTTAAGGGCTGTCAAACAGAGCCAACAATTACTTTTAAACAGAGATCTTTATTGTTTGCATAGTGCAGCCTTCTATTAACTTGGGAATAGGCAGTTCTGTAATTAAATTTCCTGCAAAAAAGATTGGGGAGGGATGGGGGAGGAGGAAGGGAATACAAAGGTTTGGAAAAAAAAACCACAAAAACAAAGAAAGAAAAACCCAATCCAACAAATAACCTGTGAAACCCAAAGTATGACTGGGCTCACCTTTTTTGTAACACATTCCATATAAGAATTTGAAAAATATAAGAGATTAAACCATAGGCATAAAATCTGCAATATCCTGACAAAGAGTAGTGGCAGAATGCAAGCTACATTTGTGGGAGTTTTTCCCCTCTGGGTTTGGTTTTGGGAGATTTTTAAGTTAGCATGATTAACACATGCTTTTAGAGTAAAATCTATTGGGACAGGCTAAGGGACAAAATTAGTGTGTCTATAATATCCGTGAAATTCTCAGTGCACTTTCAGGGTGGGCAAGGGTTAGGCAGTTTGAAAGTGAAAAGAGTCATATGGAGTTTATATGCTGTACAGACCGTGTAGGTTACGTCCAGCGAGATTATGAAAGGTTAAAAGTTAAAGAGGAAAACCCTCACTTTTGTACCTGGTGAAAAGTCAGAAGATGGGCGAGAATGAAAAGAGAGGGGTGTGAAGCCATTCAGAATATGGGAGTCTAAGTCGTAGGTAGGGCTCCGCAAGCCATTGCTGGCAGGGGAGTTAGGGAGTGTCAGGATTTTTTGTTTAAGTAAAGAGACACTGTTAATAAAATATACCTAATAATCTAATGTGGAGTGGTTTCAGTACTCTGATTTTTCCTCAGGCCAGATTGGAATTTGTCAAAGAGACTAAATTGAGACAGATGGGAAAGCAACTGGTAAAACACAGCTCATTCAAGCAGACTTGAAAGAGACATGAAAGGAGAATTTTACATTAAAAGCCTGAAAATAAAACATGAACTCTGATATTTACTCTCAGAAGGTTTTAGAGTAGTTTTCTTTAAGTCTAGGGTAATGATAGCACATTTTAGCACTGATACTATACAAATTGGGTGAAATTAATGTCTAATTAGAGTGACCAAAAAAGAACCACAAGTCAAAAAATAGTTGATGTCTTGATAGCCTGTGAAAAAAAAGATGTGATACAGCCATGCGAAACTTGTGTAGCCAGCCAAATGAATCTTGGACAAAACAAGACATAATGCCTAATGCCAGAAGAGCTAAATCAGGAACAGAAAATCTATTCATCCATGGACCAAGGCTTCTGTATTTAATTGAACCAAATAACCAATTGTACATCTGTGCTGCTAATAATAATAAATACTAATAATGAAAAACTACAACTTAGAGGTCATCTGATGAATCATAATATGGCTAACACTGAAAAACACACTGAAAAGCCATAGCTGTGCCCAAAGACTTATGTGTGCTACTAGTATTAGAGTTCCATGTCTCTGAGTATTTTAAGTTATTTATAAACTGGAGACATTATAGCCTGAAGTCCATAACTAAAGCCTTCCTCTTTTGTGCCAAAAACAAAAAAAAAAAAAAAAAGGAAGGAATACTGAGGAGTCTGCAAGGTCTTTCAGGTGCGATAGAAATTATCTTCTGGTTATTTCCTTAGAATTACCAAGAAAACCATGAGTTTATCTCTTAAATTAAGAAACAAACTTCCTGCTCCAAAGATGCCATCTGACTGAGAAGAAAAATCATCCAATAGTTTTGCTAGGATATCCAAATCTGGCTTGAAAGAGGCTAGACTGAAGAATGATAGAATGGATGTATCCATGTTGATCCCTCACATTTCGTGTCTGTAGAAACATTACTCAGGCAATTTCTTGACTATCATTCAACCTGTCTTGCTATGCCAGCTTCCACTGGCTTCCTGAAGGGCTGCATGTCCGTTTTTAAGATGTCTGCTGGAAAACATGTTTCAGTTTCCTTTCCTCAGGGATCAACCAGCCTATGCCAAGAATGCACGTGTAGCTTAAGAGTAAGAAGGTGCAGGAATCTCAGATTAGTTCTCTCCAGGGTGTTATTTTCAGTCATAGTCGTAAATTAAATGTGTTCTCCCACTGAGGTTACACATAGTAAATTCAATGAGAAATCTGATTTGCGTGGAATAAACTTAGTAAAACCATCCAGATACCTCCCAAAGGCCACTCAGGAATGGCAGTTTTTAAGTGGTGGTTAGGATTTTGTTCAGAAAGTAAAAGAAGTGGGTCGATGGGAAGTCTGCGTGTGCAGCTTTCACACTCTGTAAAACATTCCTCTTACCAAAGTATGGAGCTTTCTGGGCAGCAGATACCCTCTGTCACTGTCACTGAAACTAGACCACAAATGCAAAACCTGTGAGTCCATAAGAATAAACAAATAAAAAATTAATTCTGTAACAGAATTAGACCAAGTCTTCACTATTTATTGTTTGGTCTTGGCAGCACTGGTACTTCCATGGGGGGGGTCAGTGGAAGAGTAAAATGGGTCCAGACAATAGAAGAGGAGAATGGGATTGGGTGGAGTGAGGGGACTCGCTGGGTGGGAAAAGAGAGGCTGAAAGGAGGTGCTGGACCTGTGGGTGACTTTGGGCAGTCTTTGTACTTCCCTTTCAGGATCTTTATGGTGCAGAACCCTTGCCCTCAGCCCATTTCATCCCAGGTGTCTCTCCTGGCTCTTTTACACAAGTAGCCCCTAAGTCCTCCCTTATATTACTTTATACAAAATAGGTGTCTTCTTCCCCAGTAGCCAGTGTTCATACCCTCATGGACTGCTGGAGAGGAAGGCAGGGTTAGATTCAAATCCAGGCCAATATGCCTACAGGAAGAAATTGGGCCAACGAGGCACTGAGAGGGATTCCTAATGAGGATTTTCCTTTAATATTACTGGGCCTTGATACTATGGACACGTGATTGATTGCTATTGTGGAGAGAAAGGCTGCACCTTACTATACAGCTTCCCTACACAGTTCATCCACGGCCAAGAGCAGAAAGGCAGGTGGGGAAGAGAAAAAAAAAAAAGCTTTCAGGCATTTCTTTGTAGTGCTCTTTTCAAGAGAAATAATTGTCTCAATGCCTACGTTACCTAAACTTGTGCAAGACTCAAATCCCTTTTGATGCTTCCTGCTTGCTGGCAAAAGCATCTCAGACAGACTGTGTGCTGTCTATTGCAAATCTCAGTCACAAGCTGCCTCCTATCTCATGAAACTACTTGCCTAACATCGAGCTGTCTCCCAGACAGTACCTTTCTTGCAGTAGTTACTTGAGTATCACAACACCAAAGTCCCCCTGCAGACGTGCACATTTGTTTCCTTATGTAGAGGTACCTCTGGCTTTTGAGGGGTATTTCCCCAGCCATGAAGAGGGAAACTATTTTTTGCACTATGCTCTACTTCCATTTCTCCCCAGCTGGCATTAGGCTTTAATACTTACCTAGCAGCCCCCATGCTTCACTGGGGGGTAAGTAGACGATGACAGTGAGGAAGTAACATTTAGTACCCCAGCAACAACAAATGCAACATCTCTCTACAACCGGCAAACCATGGGTCAGGGAGATCACTCCAAGTGATCTGCCTTTAAGTGCAGGAGTCATTAGTGTTGGCCAAAACAAAACAAAACAAAACACAAAAAAAGCTGTGTATGGGGGAGGGGGGCTGTTGAATACAGAAGATCTGAATGAGCCAGGCTTACATGTGAACTGCCCGGTAACACTAATGATACAAGCTAATGGAGTATGTTTAAAATAGCATCAAAATCTTTCTATTGGCAGTACAATCTAAGAGGAACCCGAATGGCAGAAATCAAAACACCTGGTGAGGGGACTATTTCAGGGCAGTGAGAGGAAAGAGTTACCTTCTGTCATTTTGTACTCCCCATAATGAATGGAGGAAAAGTCTCTTCTCATGCTTTTATACTATTATAAACCTATTTCTTATGGATTTTGTGAAATGAATATAGCTGGATTAATGAAAATCATATGGAAACTAATGCTTTACCTGTGTTATCTGCTTCTGAATTATTTGCTGAAAAAGAATGAAGATATTCCCTAGAAATATTACCTGCTTTCAGTATAGCAAAGTATCTTAGTAATTATGGAAAAGGAAAAAAAATCCTTATAAAGTAAGCCTTCAAAGCAGCTAATACCATTTTTACACATATATTTTGAAATAGGATTGTGTAAAGGTGAATTTTTTTTTTTTTTTTTTTATGATGGGATGCTGTCAAGTTATTTAAATTTACAATCCTAGAGGAATGGATATTATATATTTCATAATGCCTTTACAAGTGGTTGCGTGATATTTAAGGTTGAATTTTCAGGTCTAAAATAACAGTGCTTCACTGTAGATACCAGAGAAACAGAAACCACTTATCTTAGCTTACAGTTATGCATCTGCACGTCTGTCATTGAGCCATCACAGCATAGTTTTGCAAAACAGAATATTGTATTTGGCAGTGCTTAGACCATAAGTTCTATTGTGTTGCTGCTATTATTTTTGTATTTAAGGCCTTTTGGGGATGGAAGCCCTTGTTAGCTAAGGTCAGTAGTGTTAGTAAGCAGATGAATATGATGTAAATTGGTAGAAGCCATTTGCTGAAAGTATGGAGATATCTCATAGAGGTGTTGTCCAGCTGTTACCGAGCTTGCTTTCTCTCCTTGTCTAGTTTAATGCCAGAACAAGCCAACAGACCGACTCCCCTCATGCTTATTGACAGCTGAATCATGGCTAGCCGTAGTTCAGGATACATAGCTGGTGGAAATGTAACACCTGTCTGGGATCCTTTTACCTCTGTTTCCAGGAAAGATCACCTTATTTTTTTGTGATTTGATGAATAGCCTACTTCTTTTCTGAGAACACATGGAAATTTTACATATCTCTTGGGTGAGAAAGGCGTAGAAGGAGTAAGGCTGACTCTACAGCTTTGGGCTGTGGGAAGGTATTACAAGAAGGCCAACATGATACTTTCAGCCTCTGTGTGGGAAGGGAGAGACTCTGTATGTATTCATATATTGCCAAACACTTTGAACTGCAGCTGCTTGCCTGGGAAAAGGTTGGTTAGGCTAAGCCTAATCCAAAATTACCTCTGAAATTCATGCCTGCACTGTACAATCTTTTCCATTCCTGAAGCACCTTTCCCTTCCAAAAATCCCTTCCCTCTTACTCTGAAATTGGTGTTTAGGCCACTTCTCTGGGAATGAGGAGACTGTTGTTCTGAGTGAAATGAAGTTTTTTCATGGAAGAGGTTGAGTGGCCTGTCATGTCCCAGAAGAGCTGATATCTTGGTCTGCAGGCACCACACTTCCCCATATCATTCTGCCATTGCTCAACTATTATACAAAATGCCTACGATCTCTTTGATCCTTTTTTTTACATGTTTCCTGTTGAAAGGATGAATTTAGGCATGTGCTTTCAGAGAAGGTTTGGGGCTGTGAATCCCTGAAAATATTTTCCTCAGGACACATCCAGATTTACTGCTGGGATACACGATGGCATACCCAGGACCCTCTGAGAACTAGTTCTCGTTGGGTTTCCTTTCTGGGGAGGTTACAGTGTGGGGGGTAACAGGTATGGCCTTGGCACGCATCAGAGACTGGGTAAATGAGTACTAAATCTGACTATACAGATATCCCAACCAAGAACTGAAGCCTTATCCTCACCTCATCAGGGCTTGTCAGGCCTGTCTTTGGCCTTCAGTTTCTCCAAACCATTTTAAGTTTCTGTCTCTTTCCAGGGAGATAGAGTGTCTAGTTCAGGCCTGGAATGACATTGGACAGCAGGACAGCTAGAAATGAAGCATTATGATAATGAGTAGCTAAGTCATACAGATGCAAGGAAATTATCAAATTGATTTGCCATATGTCACACAGGGATCCTCATCTCCCATTTGTTGATGTTTCATACCTGTTAGCTTGCACCTGGTCTCTGCTCTGGTGAAACCAGTACTTGGCAGTGAGAACCAAGTGCAGCCCAGAGTAAAGCCACGCCACAGTCCAGGGCCTACATGCACTATCTCATGAATCTCTTGATCCAGAGAGCTTCATCCTGGTGCTGACCAAGAAGTGTCAGTAGAGACAGAGCCAATATAAATGTAACCTGAGGTTTTAAATACCTATGCATCCAAGTGCTATTTGTGACTACCATTTGCCTTTAGCTTTGAATAAATTCACATGTCAATCATTTTAACTAATTCAAAGACTTACTTGCCTTCAAAATAGTAAAAAGAAACTATCAGAGTCAAAAAAGCCTTCCTTTTGGAAAGGATTCCTCCTCAGAGTTCCTTTTTGCTGTGTTCTTTTCTCACACATTCCTTGCATTACTAGGGTTTCAAAGGGCAGGTGCAAAAAAACCTAATAGAAGTGAGATTTAGCTTGGTTAATACCTTCCCTTCATGTAAAATTAGTCCCTAGGACACTACACTAGAGACAGAAAAAAACCACTCTGTCCCTCCATCAGATTGCTTTCTCTAGGTTTTTTGTTTGTTTGTTTGTTTGTTTTTTACTAAGCCTCAGACATTATGGCCATTAATATTGTCAGATCCTCTTCTCAGCTTATCATAAAACATCTGCTCCCATTTTGTCCAGTTTGGTGACAGAGATGTATGGCATGTTACAATGTATTACTAATGCTCTTCTCTTGAATGAGTATCTTCACTTCGATTCACACTGTTAAATAATCTAATCCATGTGCTGGAATGACAGATACTACTTTGGAAACAACTGTAAGAATTTTGGTTGGTATGGCACGGGGACATTCCTCTGCTGGTTTATTTTTCTTTAGTATTAATGTTACATTGGCTTGTCTCAACGTCTGTGACAAATTGCTTTTGTCTCAGGAATTTTCAAATAATTTTGTTAAGAGATTGCTAACCATATGTAAAATAATTTCTATTCAGTCCTGGCCTACATCCATTAGTCCTAAAGCTATATTGTTTTAGAGATTTCATATGGCTAGCCTGTCACTAAATGTCCAGTAAAATCCACATCGTTTTCTTTCCTTTCCTTTTTTAAGCTCTGAGGGGTTTTTTGGCAACACAAGTAACATAAACATTGTCTTTGGGTGCCTAATATGTAATGACTGAGACAAGTCAGTTAAAATGTTTTATAAGATTCTTCATCAATACTGAGAGCTTCTGATAATATCAGTTAGGCTAAAGGAGAGTCTACTTTATTAGTTTACATGCTAGAAGCTACCATGTGTATGCTTTTTTAGTTAAGCAGAGTTTAAATTGAACACACCCATTCCACCCGTTTCCTGCTTCTCTGTTTTGAAGAGTTATCTACATCTTCTCCCGGTTCTTAATTTTATACCCAAACACCCATCTGAAAAACTGCACCTCATTCATTTATTTCCTTTATTTCCAATACTGAAATTGTCAAGTACAACCCTGTGGCTCATTGAGATCCAGCGTGAAACACAACAGCATTTCCTTCATGTTAGAGGTGTTTGCCTGGGCATCTTTGGGTTTATTGATGTTTACCTAGCTAGTTGATGAGAATTTTTTTCAAGTAGTGGTGTATACATGGCAATGACAATGATAGTGTAATTTGCCTCTATTACTTCCTGATATCAGGATTCTGCTGCACTGCCAATTTCATATCTGTTGTTATTATTTGTTTGACAGAATCAAAAACATGCCAGGTGCTTTGCAAAACAGAGAACAAGAAAAATCCCTTTCCAGAAGAGATGACAGCCTGAATAGAAATGACATAATGGCAGGAGACAAAGGAAGCAGAAAGGGGAAGCAAAACAAGAGTTATAACCATAAGATCATGAGATTGGTTTGGAGGCACAGTGAACGCTATGAGGCATTTTTTTAAAGCGCATAAGGACTGTAGTTGGGATTAGACAATGGAAATGTAGAAAAGAAGCATGGAAAGGAATGGAGAAGAAGGGAGGAACAGACTGGCAACAGGAGGAAGAGTAAACAGAGGTGTATGGGAGAGGCCAGAAAACACATCTGACAAACTGAGGATTATGACTAATGCCAAGAATGAAAGACCACATCTGAAGAGCATGATGATTTCAGGAGGATGGCGAAGCAGGACATGGCGATGCTGCTAGGGAGAGAAGAGCCAGCAAAGCTGCCCTGGAAGCCTGCCCTGGAAGCTCCTCACACTAATATAACCCTGCTTCCCCATCTTCTTTCTAGCTCCCCTCTTATACACAAAATATGTATATAGAAGAGCAAAGGAGAAGGAGAAGCAGCTAAATCAAACATTCCAAAGATCCTGCTGGGGAAGAAGTTTAAGCTGGGATGGTACAGATTTACTCCTACTGCTGCTGCTGCTGGTAGCAAGCGGCAGAGAGCATCCTGTTAGCCTTTCTCATGCAGACAAATCAATGGGAGTCTTTACCACTACTTACCAATAGGCCTTGCTGAGAAATACTCAGCAAAATTGTAATACTCCAGCCAATCCAGGACATTTTAAAATGTCCTTTCATGCTAGATCAGAAAGAAGCAGAAATGGTAACATTCACAGTGAATGAACAGGGAAGAAAAATATTTAAGCAGCAGTTTCTTTTAAAGCTGAAAATAATCGTTTCAGTATCAGAGAAAAATATAAGGGGGATTTTGCTGACTGAAAAAAAATACGGTTTATAACTTTTCATTAAAATTTCTGTTAAAATCGGGAATTATTTTAATTATGTTGGATTGGCTTTTTATTTTTCCCTAGAAAATTGGTGTTGTTTTTAGAAGGAAACTGGAAAATTGCCATTTTCTGTCTGTCAGACATTTTAAACTACCCTGATTTCCAAGGTAAGAATTGTTCAGGAGTAAGAAAGCTGCAGAGTGGCCAGTCTAATCTCTTCCTCACTTCCTTCTCCTCTGCTTCGGTGATCAGACATGTCTAATGATTAGGCTGCAAAGAGCAAAACCAGTTTCTATGTGTCTCTGAGAAAAGGCATTTTGCAAACTTCTTTAAGAATTATTAACTAGATCTGCTTACAGGAAGCCACTTTTTTTGTTGCAGATTATGTCTCCATTTAAATCCTCCGCACAGCTCTTCCATTTTGCCTGGGAAAGTTTATCAGAAAGCACACTGGAAAGGCTCAGATCTTTCTGTTTCCAGTGAAACTCTTTTTAGACATATTTATAGCTTGACAGATGTGCTGGTATGGCAGTTGAGAGACTACTGTGGGTAATGGAGTATTCTATTATTTTGGCATATATAGGCACTTTTTGCTTGGTACTTCTGACCACAAAGTATTGATGTTTAGGGTACTATAGGTACTTAACCATTGTATTTTTTCTTAAAAGTTTTAGAGGACAGCACTGGATAAATTTTTCTTCTCCTTCAGTGTAACACAGCTTTGCATGGGTCATTCGTCTTGAATGCACACCAGAGTGATATCAAGTTGGTTCTTGTGACACCTTATCAATATGATTCCCATTTTTAGTCTCTTCTAGCAGTGGAATGATTTAAGTATTGTCTAGTGGAGGCAACAGCCTTGTTTAAGAATATCTTGGTGACTCTGGATAGGATTCAAATAATTCATCTAGGTGAGGAGGAGACAGTTGGAAGTCATAGCTGAAATATTACAAAAAAATCCTTAACTGGTTGGCTTTGTTCATCATTTACTTGAAGATTTTGGTAAATGGTGGCTTACTGGATTCTCAAATGGCAGCAATGGCCAAATACATTTTTTTAAATTGTCTTCAATTTGAACTTTGCTTAAGTTTTTAAGTTTAAGAGTTAATTAAACTCTTGTCACCTCAGGTACCATTTTAGCAATGAGGTTTACAGGACCTACTCTGTCAATGTAGAAACTTCAGCTACTAAAGAACATACCAGGTATAGAGAGTTAACACACTGCTCAGCAGTGCTTGAAGAATCAGGCCCACCTCAGTAATTTACCTCCACCATTACTGAAAACATACTGGGTTTATATCGTATAGCCATGGTGTCAACTTACAAAATACACCCTGCTTAAATTCCTCTTAGAATCAAATGTAGCTCAAAGTTTTATAACAGTCCATGTATCATTAAAAAAAAGATTGCAAAGCAGTGTCATAGTATCTCCCCATAATACAGAATTTTTACATATCATTTTTACATATCTGAAAGAACCCCATTAACTCATTGCATACAACTTTTTGCAATAATAGACTCAACATAAAGCAATATCAAAATGTAGTTGATATTTCTACTAATTACATTTAGCCAAGCTCCAGATTTTGCATAGTTTTGCCCCTGCTTCTGGCATGGTACGGTAGCAGATACGGAAGATATGTGTACCTATCTTTGGCCCTGAGAGAGGATTCCACTGTGTGACACCTTCCCACCCTCTGCTACCAAAAAAAAAAGATTATTTCAACCAGGAAAGGTGGCATAACCTCTGAAAACTGCAGTGTGACCTACCTTCTGAGTTCAGACACAGAACTGGATGCATGATTTGGGAAAGGATTTAATACCAGCTACCTCAGTAGCCACGTGGTGTTAACGGAAAAAGGCTGGAAAAAAAGGAGGATTATAAAGTATCCTGAGAGTAAAGGACAGCATGGTTATTTTGCCTATAATTTTATTAATTATTTTTTAACCTTGCCAGTACTTCTCCTGCCAATCCTTTCCTACTGTCATCTATCAGCTTTTCCAAGAAGAGACCTGGTTGTGCATAAAGTAAGAATAGCTGCACTGACTCAAACCACAAGTCCACATAGCCCTGTGTACCTGGCAGGTGTCCTGCCTTGGTAGGGGTACAGTCCTGTTGTTATAAGGCCTCCACTGTCCCCTACAGATTAGGGACACCTTCAGCTGTTGACTTCCAGACATCTTCAGGGCTCTGTATCCAATATGTACAGTTCAAATGCTTCCTAAATCAGGGGGTGTGCTATGTTTAATAGTCTGAATTTGTCCTAGATCCTGTGAATTTACTTCCTCCTTCTGTCTCTCTTTCTCTCTCTGTCTTGCCCTTCTTTCTTCTGAAATAGAATGACCAGGGCTGCATGAATTATTCAACATAAGAGTTGTATGATGTATTTATACAGTGATATAGCGATACAGTGTATTTATACAGTGATATATATATATATATGTTTTCTATTTTGTTTACAGTTTCATTCGTAATCATCCAGATATCCTGTTTCACATTTTTACTTCATACTGAGTGCTTGACTTGATGTTTTCAGAGAGCTGTCTAATATTAATTCATTATTTTTTTCTTCTCAAGCAATAGTTAATTTGTAGTCCCTGCCTGTGTATGTATAGTTAGACTTTTTTTCCCTTATGCATTTCTTTCTGCTTTACCCAATTTCATCACCACTTTATTGCCAATGGCATTCAAAATTGTGAAATTATTTTGCAGTTCCTTACAGGCAGCTTCTGATTTAACTTTTAAAAATCATTTTGTATCAAACTTTCTCATCTGACAGTTCTTAGATATCACATTTGCCTTTACTACTAATAAAAGTACTTTTGCTTAAACCCTTTGTTTTAATTCATGCCTTAGTCCAGGAATCTTTGCACACACTTAAGTGCCCCGTTGCTATAATTCACTTCTACATTTTTTTCAGGATGGGGGAGGGAGGCCTTCAAGCTATTGTCATTTATGTTTTATTAATTGGGAACCTTAAAAGTAGAATTTAGACCTTCTTATTTCCTACTGGTTCTGACAGAGTGGTTATACAACCTTCAGAGTGAAAAATTGCTAAGGGCTAGATCCATGAAGTGCATTTAGGAATAGCCTCTAGCCTCTTAGCTGTCCTGCCTTCTCGCAGAAGCTATAAACCCAGATTAGGCACATCCCTCTACAGTGAAAGAGGACAGCTGGGTGTTTAGCAACAGCTTCCACCAACGCTGGCATACTGAACAGGGAACAGCCTGAGTGAACTGGAGAAACAGCCAGATGGGGGAAATAAAACAAGTGAATAGTGTACTGATACTGGTATATTTTTCAACACTGCCTTACTCATGGGACTATGGGGTGTTGCAAGGTGAGACTTTCTGCCTCTCTCCCCCAGTAGCTCTTCCTCTTGTTTATCTCACTATTCCCTGCAGTGAGCTCTAGCATCAAACTATGACGCCAAGGTGCCGATCCCTCTCTTTCTTTCTAGCCCAGTAAATATTGAACTTTCCGGGTTAGGCAACAACTGAGTGGACTTTGAGGAACTACCCTGTCAGTGTGAGCACCCAAAGCTGCATTTAGCCACTTCTGTTTCATCGCAGATCTAAGCTGGGGTCTGTGTTACAATACCAGTGAAAGTAGTGAGAATAATTTGAACCCTGATTTACCAAAACTATTAAGCTTGTTTGTGTAAAAAGGAATCACTTCTGTTTGTCCCATATCTTAACTTCACTGAAACGGCATTTTAGTAATTCTCCAAAACCTATTCTCTGTCTACACAAGAATTATGCCATGACCCATGTTACCTTATGTGAATACTGAGAGTAGGTAGTTGTAGCGAGATGAGTAGACCCTATGAGTTATTAGTATTCATAACATACCAGAAATCTTACATAATGGGGGAAATAAATGGGGAGTGTAAGTGGGCAATGACTGAAATTTAGTGTTTCTCAAGCTGAGCTGCATCTTGGATATTTGAGAGGAGGAATGAAGAGCTTATTTATTTATTTGTTTTTTTAGAAATATCTCCGCTTGCATATATTAAAAAAAATACAGAAATATGTAGTACTGTGTTTCTTTTTCTGTAGTTATAAAAGTAATTCTTTCAAAAGCTATAGCTATACTCAGCTGGCCAGTGACAAAAGAGAACTAGCTGTCAGAGGAGATTTGTGATGTTCCTAGAGAAAGTATTATGAATTTCCATCTGTTCCATTACAGTGTAGATGCCTGTAAATCTTTCTCTGAATCAGTAGAATTTGGGGAACTAATAAGCCCCAAATCAAGAGACTCCACAAACTTATCAAATGAAATTGCGATATAATATTTTAAAAATTAATAAGCCTTGAATGACTGCTATCTCTATCTCTATCATCTACATCTAAGTATCTACATCAATATAGGTTAGTTCCCACATTTATAATTAATTTCTTACTTTCTCAGTTTATTAGACATATATGTTGGCCCAGTCCCTCCACTGCTTCAGCAGTTTTTTGTATTGCTGACGTTAACTTTAATGGGTTCTGCTTTTTAATTGACAGATATTGAGTAACAATGGCAGGCAGCAATAAAATAAAAGCAAGTGAACAGAAATCTGGGATTAGAGGAAACTTCATAACAAATCCCAGGTCAGACAGTCTTTCCTGGTATGTACTGGGCAGGTACAGCTCTTTTTATATACAATGCCAAAATGGCAAAGAAAGTGGATTTTTATGCACTGATGCCAAATAACAGTAAAACTATTTCTAGGAGATCTAATATACTCAGTGACACAAAGGAAGGAACTGGTAGAAAGTCCGTGGCTTTAAACTTGGTCAAAAAATTCTAATAACTTTAAGTTGATGAAGTTTTTTGCCAGTTCTACCATTGTATGTTCACACAAAGTCCTTTAGGAATGCTCACTCCTTGTTCAGAGCCCATCTCACCAGCCCTTTCTAGCTCTTTTCTTTCTATGTAGACTGGGATCAAAGACTAGATGTCCACACCCTTTTTCAGTGCAGTCTCTAGCCCTTCTTTTACCTTCACTTGGACTTGTTCTTGCATCACTTAGTTGTTTGATGGCCTCATGTCTATTTAAGATTTTTCTGTCTTTTTAGTTGTGTTTTGACTGTAAATTATACTTACATTACTGAAAGATGGATTTGGTTCAATCTTTTGTTCTAATCCAAACCCCCAGAATTTAGGAAGTGAGAAATGATTGATTCTTTAGAGGGGAAAAAAAAAAAAAAAGAATAATCTTCTCTAGTTCTGTAAAAGCAAAACTTTTCCTGTAACATAACTTTGCACTAAGGTTTCCAAAAGTTTGGGAACTTAACTTGAAACCATTTATGGGAATCTAACTTTTATTTTTTAAGTACTGATTTGCAAACCTCTGAAATACAGGAATTCTCAGTTTATTACAAACTGCAGAAATATAAAAAAGACATCTTTAAAATAAAAGGAACAGCCTAAGTTAGTGACTTTTCTTTGACATTTAGGGCCTTGATTTATTTCATGCTCAAGCTCTCTCTTTCTTATAAATGCATACACATATGTCTGCACTTTCATAGAATAGAATCATAGAATCATTTAGTTTGGAAAAGACCTTTAAAATCATCAAGGCCAACTGTGAACCTAACACTGCCAAGTCCACCACTAAAGCACATCCCTAAGTGCCACATCTACATGTCTTTTAAATACCTCCAGGGATGGTGACTCCACCACTTCCCTGGGCCATTTCCTCTTGTCCTATTGCTTGTTGCTTGGGAGAAGAGACCGACCCCCACCTCACTACAGCCTCCTTTCAGGTGGTTGTAGAGAGCGATAAGGTCTCCGCTCAGCCTCCTTTTCTCCAGACTAAACAACCCCAGTTCCCTCAGCTGCTCCTCACAGGACTTGTGCTCCAGGCCCCTCACCAGCTCGGTTGCCCTTCTCTGGACACGCTCCAGCACCTCCGTGTCTTTCCTGTAGTGAGGGGCCCAAAACTGAACACAGGACTCAAGGGGCGGCCTCACCAGTGCCCAGTACAGGGGGATGATCACTTCCCTGCTCCTGCTGGCCACGCTATTTCTGATACAGGCCAGGATGCCGTTGGCCTTCTTGCCCACCTGGGCACACAGCTGGCTCATATCCAGCCGGCTGTCGACCAGCACCCCTAGGCCCTTTTCCATTGGGCAGCTTTCCAGCCACTCTTCCCCAAGCCTGTAGTGTTGCATGGGGTTGTTGTGACCCAAGTGCAGGACCCGGCACTTGGCCTTGTTGAACCTCATACAGTTGGCCTCAGACCATCAATCCAGCCTGTCCAGATCCCTCTGTAGAGCCTTCCTACCCTCAAGCAGTTCAACATTCCTGCCCAACTTGGTGTCACCTGCAAACTTACTGAGGGTGCACTCAATCCCCTCGTCCAGATCATTGATAAAGGTATTAAACAGAATTGGCCCCAATATTGAGCCTTGGGGAACACCACTTGTGACCATCCACAAGCTGGATTTAACTTCATTCACCATCACTCTTTGGGCCCAGCCATCCAGCCATTTTTTTACCCAGCGAATACACCCATCCAAGCCATGAGCAGCCAGTTTCTCCAGGAGAATGTTGTGGGAAATGGTGTCAAAGGCTTTACTAAAATCTAGGTAGACAACTTCCACAGCCTTTCCCTCATCCACTAAGTAGGTCACCTTGTCATAGAAGGAGATCAGTTTGGTCAAGCAGGACCTGCCTTTCATAATCCCATGCTGAATGGGCCTGATCACCTGGTTGTCCTCTACGTGCCACATGACGGCATTCAAGATGATCTGCTCCATAGCCTTCCCCAGCACTGAGGTCAGACTGACAGGCCTGTAGTTCCCCGGATTCTCCTTCTGGCCCTTCTTGCAGATGGGCATCACATTTGCTAACTTCCAGTCCACTGGGACCTCCCCGTTAGCTAGGACTGCTGATAAATGATGGAAAGTGGCTTGGTGAGCACTTCTGCCAGCTCCCTCAGCACCCTTGGGTGGATCCCATCCAGCCCCATAGACTTGTGTGTGTCTAAGTGGTGTAGCAGGTCATTAACCATTTCCCCTTGGATTATGGGGGCTTCATTCTGCTCCCCATCCGTGTCTTCCAGCTCAGGGGCCTGGGTACCTGGAAAACAACTATTAAAGACTGAGGCAAAGAAGACATTAAGTACCTCAGCCTTTTCCTCTGTCACTGTGTTTCCCCCCACATCCAATAAAGGATGGAAACTCTCCTTAGCCCTCCTTTTGTTGCTAATGTATTTATAGAAACATTTTTAGTTGTCTTTTACAGGAGTAGCCAGATTAAGTTCTAGTTGAGCTTTGGCCCTTCTAGTTTTCTCCTTGCATAACCTCACAACATCCTTGTAGTCCTCCTGAGTTGACTGCCCCTTCTTCCAAAGGTCATAAACTCTCCTTTTTGTCCCTGAGTTCCAGACAAAGCTCTCTGTTCAGCCAGGCTGGTCTTCTTCCCCACTGGCTCATCTTCAGTACATGGGAACGGCCTGCTCCTGCATCTTTAAGATTTCCTTCTTGAAGAATGTCCAGCCTTCCTGGACGTCTTTGCCCTTCAGGACCGCCTCCCAAGGGATGGACTCCGTCAACCAGTCTCCTAAACAGGCCAAAGTCTGCCCTCCAGAAGTCCAAGGTGGCAGTTCTGCTGACCTCCCTCCTTACTTGTCCAAGAATCAAAACCTCTATCATTTCGTGATCACTGTGTCCAAGATGGCCTCCAACCATCACATCACCCACAAGTCCTTCTCTGTTCACAAACAACAGATCCAGCAGGGTGCCTTCCCTAGTTGGCTCACCACCAACTGTGTCAGGAAGTTATCGTCCACACACTCCAGGAACATCCTAGACTGTTTCCTCTCTGCTATATTGTATTTCCAGCAGACATCTGGTAAGTTGAAGTTCCCCATGAGAACAAGGGCTAGCAATTGTGAGACTTCTCCCAGCTGTTTGTAGAATATTTCCTCTGCGTCTTCATCCTGGTTGGGTGGTCTATAACAGACTGCCACCATGATATCTGCCCTGTTGGCCTTCCCGTGATTCTTACCCAGAAACACTCAACCCTATTATTACCATCATTGAGCTCTAGACAGTCAAAACACACAGGGCTACCCCACCACCTCTCCTTCCTTGCCTATCCCTTCTGAAGAGTTTATAGCTATCCATTGCAGCACACCAGCTGTGCGAGTCTTCCCACTGTGTTTCCGTGATGGCAACGATATCATAGTTTTCCAGTCGCACAATGGCTTCCAGCTCCTACTGTTTGTTGCCCATGATGCGTGCATTGGTGTAGATGAGTAGCCAGGGAAGTCTCTCCACTTTAATATTACAAATGAACTTTTAACCAGTGGACAGAAATTCTTATCAAAGCTGAAATATCAAGGAAAACAAATTGAGATGGTCAGTTTGTAGGCAGGATTTCTAATAAGTACAAGGAGTTGGTTATATGCTTCATTAAATATTTCAGCTAAGTGAAACTTAAAAGAAGATGCACTGTTGTCAACCATAATTAATACTAATTTGGACAAGACTATTTCAAACCCTGCTGTAGTCTGCTGTTGAAATAACTATCTCCAGAACAATAACACCATTTCAAAATTGTATCTCAGTAACTAGAGGCAGCAGAAGTTTCTTTAAGTGATTTAAAATCTACAATTCTCTTACTGTAAAGTATTTATATTGTCAAGAATTTGCCAATTAATCTGTAAAAATATATGGAGCACATTCGTTCTGAAAACTTTGTGCTGTAGTGTTTTTTAATGTCTGTTGAAAACACAGTTTAAGCATAACTTATAGAAACAATAGGCCAGGCTTACAGCAAAAGAAAAGAGCAGACTTCTGTAGATAAATCAAATTAAGTCTAAAGCTAGTACAACATATTAATATTATCCCTCTCTGCCAAAAAAAATGTAAGAATTGTCACACTAATCCACTGAATATAATATTTTATCTGTACAGTGATCAACAACTGTACATCCATTTTGATGGCTGAATAGAAAAAAGAAAATGAAAGATTTAGATAGTTGTGTCATCATATCCTAATTATCACCAAAGCTCTGCATAAATCTTTAGGTAGATCTAGACCAAATTCTTGGGCAAAAGCTAAAAAGGTCTTGCTCTAAGTTTACCAGAAGTTTTCTCTACGTACCCATGGGTGCACACAGATTTTCAAGCACACATGCACAAATAGACGTACAGAGGCCAGTCAAAAGGTCTTATCTTTGTTTCTATACTCAGGAACTATAGGCATGTTCAGAATTAAACAACTTTTTAAGGAAAACTTTGCCTTTGCATGATATCTAAATTGAAATTGCACAGAAACCTTCATGTGTATAAAGATGTAATTTTCTGAAATCCAACCAAAAAAAACACTCAGAGATGTAATCTGCATTCTTGCTTGCCTATCTGTGTGTCCATCTTTTGCTTTTACTTTGAGAACATCTTTATTTTCCACCCCCTCACTCTTGTGCTTTTGGAGAAGATTAACAGAACTGCTGACTAACTGCATTGCTGCAAGGGATGCAGGAAAAAAACCTCAAAATTATATAATGTGTACTTTAAAGTAATGAAATAGTCCCTCTGTCACCCTTGAAAGTAGGGGGCACTACTTTCCCCACTTCATTCCCTCCAGGCTGCCCTCATATGCATTTTTATACTGAAGTATTCCCAAGGGAGAAAACAGTGCAGAAGTTCTGAAACTCATATTTATCTTTTTTTTTTATTTTTAATCATGATTGCCAGTGGGAATGGATTTGGTAAGGAGAATGTAACCAGGATTAAAAATATCAGGTGCTATTAGGTGACATTAAATGTAATGAAATCTCAAGGTCAACTTAATTTCTTGCCTCTCCTTATCTCTCTGACACATAGTACTGTATCTCAGTAGCTCCCACCAACAGCTACCATCAGAACACTTGGCTAATTAGTAATCAGTCATGTCAGTTGGTGTGATCTCTTCCAGTCTGACTATTGAACCCAAGCACAACGAAAAAGGAAATTGGAAACTCTTAGCAACTATGTGTTTAGTCCACTTATTTTCAGCAGCATTGTGTGCCTGCAGTTCAAGCTTTCATTATGCTACACTAATAGGCATGTTTGAATTTGATGGGTTTGGTGGTTATTCATTTAGGAATATTCTGTAGCACTAAGAAGCACGACATTTAACTATCAGCCAAATAACCCCATCAAATGCTAAAAGATAAGATTTCTTAGCAGTTCAACAGCATTAAGACAGGGAAAGAGCGTTATAATAAAATTCCTAATCATATATCCTTTCTCATCAGTAACCATTTCAGCATGGAAAGTACCCATCATAGCTAACTGAAACCAGAGAGCATCTCATTACTGGGGCCTGATCCAGCAAAGCGCTTAAGCACACCTGGAATATAAGTACAAGAATATCCCATCAAAGTTACTATGATCAGACACATGATTAAAATTACACAGAAATGTAGTTGCTTTTCTGGATTAGGGTCTGAGGAATGAGGCATTTAAGACCAGCCTTTCATGTAGTAAAAATATTTACAAATCTTTTTAAGAGATGACATATAAATAAAAATTACTATCTTGCCTTTTGACTGCTAGACTCAGGACAGCTTCATATGTGAAAATCCTGCACATTAAATGATCACTTTATTCTCAAACTAAGCAGCTGTCTGAAATGGCAATCATAAAGCGCTAATCTCTGCTACCAATAAACAAAAGTAAATCATGGCAGAAAACTCGTTTATGTGCAGTAATCTCCAGAGGATTAGCATTTCAAGTGATCAGATTCCCTAAAACTCCTCTTTCGTGATAACAGCCTCTGCTGTGAGGTGACACACCAATAGGCATAAATTATCTAGAGCTGCAGATAAGCAGAGGCCATTTGGGGGTTCGGAGTGCAATATAAATAGATGCAAAACAGTAGGGGAACTGGTGCTCATCACAAACCTCAAAAGGATTAGCAGTTCAAGCTCTGATTTCCTTGCTGTTGTTAGCTGCGATTTATCATCAGACAGTGACTGAGAGTCTGTCTTATCTGTGATAATTTAATGGCTTAATGGCAGTCCCTTTATCTGGGGGTCATAATTAAGCTTGTTTGATCAGTTTCCTAACAAGCACCTCGCCTGTATTTTTAGCTATGCCTATTTTTTCTCTGGGTGTAGGAGCATTTTTGCTAATTAGTATTAACAATATTATTGTTAACAATTACTGGTAATGATAACAATCTCGTAAAAGGTTAGCATTTATCTGGAGGAAAAATGCAAGCCAAAAAAAGATGCAAGACTCTGACTCTGAATTTTAAATACATTTATGGGAGATTTTAACTGCGGTGTCTCAGCCACCTTGTCAGCTTCAAATCTAACTCAAATACTTAACTGAAAATGAAAAAACACTGCATAAATAATTTTCAATTGAATAATTTTCTCCGGTACAAAATTAATATAAATTTGAAAGTAAAGATGACTGCTCTCTGACAGTGCATCTACTGTCCCTCTCTATCCCTAATGAGCTGTTTCTTCCACTGTCATAAGAATTTTCTCATCAAAAGATGAACTTTAAGACCTTATTATGGCTGTTTAAGAATACAGGTGTGATCAAAATGAATCTAGTGAAACTTCATCTGTTAACATCACTACAAAAAGAGGCAAATAATTTTTTTTTCAATGTACTGAATATTAGATATTTGAAAAGAAAACTTTGCAAGATTTTTTTTTTTGATACAATACAGTGACAAGCAAACAGACAACTAGATAAAATGTGAGGATTTGTTTTTTTTTTAAGGACACTTAAAACGTTACTTTCTTAATCATTGATGTAATTTTCTTAATGAAATACCTAGGAGTCCACAAGGAGAGGTGAATAGGTTACTTACTGATATTTAGGGAAACAGAATGACTGGCTATAGAAAGACATCTAACAAACTTGGTAACACATATATAGACACAGGAGGTATGGGTATAATATGTGTGTGTATATGTATATAAATCTATGTATATGTGCATTTATATGTATTTGCACATCTATGTACACGTTTATGTATTGTGTATGTTATGATTATGTATACTTTTAGTCATATACATAAATTTATGCATTCACAGATTTATTGAAGTTTGTCTTTAGAATAGGTCTTATTTCTCTTTTGAAGAAAAAAAAAATAGTGGGACAGGGAATCTATGTGCCTAGCCTAAATTAATTATTTAGGTACCATAATTAATGCAGAAAGACAAGGTTCATTAGAGGGTGAGTCATTCCACTTACCTGACTTGCTTGAATTGGATGTGTTGCTTTTCTTTCTCGTGGCTATAGATAAACCCCAGGTGACATGGCTAAGGTTGTAGATGGCTGAAGGATAGATGAGATGAATTCCACCCACACAAATGAAAGAGACAGTAAATTTCAGAATGAAATTCCCAATACTTTCTTATAAAGTAAGTTACCTCCCTGTTCTTTGCAAATGGAAGGACTGTCACAGAAGTATTATATATGTGTCTGTATATAAATATATTTCCTGCCTCATGTAGACCAAGGCTCGCCTGGAACATACCAACCTTTCCCTCTGGATATTATCAAATAACCTACAGTAAGAAGTAGTTGATCAAATAGACAAAGACTTGCAGGTAGCAGCAAAGAAAACCAAACTCAAATCCAACGCATCTGTTCATTCCCCTATCCTAGTAATGTAATGTTACTGACTTTTGCTGAGTTTTGCAGGTGGATCAGAAATGGCTTGTGTTCAGCTGCTTGGATCTGGCAAGCAGGAATTTGATTTTAAGCTTGCTATCTGACCAAGAGTGTGGCAGAGGAATTTACTGGGAGTATTACAGAAGACAGTCTCGAATGAGCTTTGTTCCACACAAAACCCTTGATCCAGATCTTGATGAAATCAATGAGAATCTTTACATCGACTGTGGTGGGATCAGGGTTCAGGTTCCAGCCATATTGCAGGAGCAGCTGGCAGTTGACCGGGAAGCTGCAATTTTACTGAGACATGAAACAAGCAAAATGTGTGAAAGATAGAAATGACAAGGTGTAAGGGAGATTGCAATATAACACACTGAAATCCTTACCCAGTATCTGCAGCTAAGGCCATTGACACTGGGTGCTCAGCTGAGTCTGGGAGGCCTCGATGAGATAAGCCCACACAATCACCAAGACGTCTGCTTTACACATCTGACTTCTCAGATAACTTTCCAAAACTAACAAGACGGAAACATTTCTTGACGAATATTATTTTTGTTGTTGTCAGTGTGTGACAAGTTTAGTAGACTTTTTCCACCACTAGAAAAAATTGTTAAGGATACATAAAACAGGAATCTTTGCCCAGCTCACAGTGAGAACAGAGACAGCATCGTGCAGTCACCACTGTGCTATGTTGTTAGTTGTTTACCAGCTAGTGCCAGATATAATATAGCCAAGTAAATCTCTGAGAACAAAAACATCACGAACCTTGTGAAATGCTGAAACCTTAGTTTTAAGTTCACCAAAGGTTTCAGTGGATCTTGCTGTTGTCAGTATAGAAAACAATAAATATCCTAATCATATCTCATTGTTTTAATTTTGGCCATTACTTGCAGTTACTTGCAGAAATAATGCTCTTTCTAAAAAGAAATCATAGCTATTACAAAACAAGTGGTCACATATCTGAAAACTAAAATAAGTATTCAGTGGAAATAATGCAGCTTATTGGTTTCTGTCTCTGGGTTCATGGTCAGGATTACAGCTGGATTAAATTTGCCGTTTTGATTTTGTGTAGTTTTGCATGAAAATTGTCATTGTCTGGTAACATTTTCAGTCCCATTGTTCTTCCTGTATTTGTAGCTTTAATAACATGATTTTATTGGCTAGATGTATATATAAATATAAATATATTGGTATACACATACATAGATACAGATATATAAACCCATAAATTCTCACTTGTTCTTTGATGTATGAACAATTTTCAAGAATCTATTTTCACCCACAAACAGGCATGTTATTACTGCAAAACAGTCCCAAATGTGATTTGAATACTCCCATCACAAAGATAAATTTTGTTCCCACTAGCATGTAAATGTTGTTTTCACTAGATTGGATCCACTTATATATCTATAACAAGCAATCTCCCTGATATTTAAGACATTTTTTATTTCGTTATGAAAATCTTGCATAATATGGTCTTCTCATCCAATCTCTTGAATTCTATCTTCAGCTCTTCCACTGATGTACCATTTTACTATAGAGAAACCCTTTAATCTCTCTGAGCTTCAGTTTATTCATTTGAAGTAGATGAGGAGACAAACATGATTTAATTGATGTTTATTAAGCACTTTGAGACCTTGTAATGAAAAATAAGACAGAAGTGATAAATATTCTTAAAGGTACACTCTTTTTCTTTGCTCCAGTTTTTGCCAAAAATCTATGTATTATGGCTAACTTTAGGATTATCTGTTCAACTCATACTCTTTAGACAGTCAGAATTGCTCAAAATGTTACAGCATGATGTATTTTCATACTCAAATCACCATTTTCACAGAAATGTAAAATATTGTGGGCATGGTATGGTTCTTAAAAAGTGAGTCTTTTTAATGAAATATTTCCTGTAATTTCATGATGCTCTTATTAAATTCCCAAATTTGCAATTCACTGTGCATCGGCAGACTGCTGTATATATATGCAATCCCTGTAGTATATGGCTCAAAATGTTCAGCAGAGAAATCTACTGAAAATTCAGTTGTGGGGCAGGCAATGCAATAAGGATGAGCCTGATGATAACATAAACCAGCATCCTATGATCTATATACACTTGAATAAATATTTATATATAAACTCCAATACATATAACAATCTTTCTCTCTCTCTATATATGTACAACAAAGGCTTTTTTTCTTTAAAAAAGTAATAATCACGTTGCAATGTTCAAATGTGCTTACATCTATTTATGAAAAATAATCATTCAATGTCACAAGGTATTTAGTAGTGAACTAGCAATACAAACTCAAACTTTCCTTTGTATTTGGTAGTCTCCAGAAAAGCAGGGAAGGCAATGACATATGTGCAGTTTTGATCTTACCGTTCCAGAGGGATGGGATGTGTTTGGTCTATTCTGGGCCTATTTTATATTCTGGAATAGATTTTCCCCCCCAGTGACCTAGTTGCAGGATAACACAGCCATTGGTGCTGAGGACCAATATCTAATACAGCAACTTAAGAATGGACAGATCAATGAGGCAGATCACAACCTGGTCTCTCGTTCTTATAAGTGGCCCACAAAACCTGTTTCCCTGGGAAAAAATATGTTGAGTTTTCTTCTATAATAGCTCTTCAGACCCAATGGGGGTTATAACAAGGCGGAGGGGAGGACACATTAACCCATTTTATGGTCAGAGGTTTTTCTTAGACTTCAAGCAATAACTTGCTGTTAGGGAACACCACAGAAAAGATAATACCATCCACAACTGTATGGTTATTTCCTTACAATTTCTATTGTGCTGATGGGGGAAGCAATATCTCTCTCAGGGATTGAGGGAGAAGACAAGTTGGAGAGGGTTATTAATTACTAGTTACTATTCATGGGTTTTCTGTTTAAATGGGCAGGAATATGAGATTGGGATATGAAATCAAGCTCATATCTCCCAGGCAGCTGTGCAGAGCAGTATCACTGGAAATACATAATTTAGAGCACTTCTAACTTCAAGCTCTTGCATGTCATTTTAATGGCTCATTTGACAAAATGATGCAGGAGGAAGAACAAAAATATTAACTCCTCCCAGATGAGAATCAGAAAGAGAGACGATTCTTCTTTTCCTAAAGTTGTGCAGGGATACTGTTCTGACAAAAAATGAAGAAAGAGAGTACAAGTTGTAGGTAGTAAGTAAAAAACAAGTCACTATAGTTACCTTCATAAGTGTCAGCTACTCTGTGTAGCAGATAAGCCCATGCTGACCTTTAAGTTCCAGAGCAGATTAGGGAAGGCCAGCAGCATTTACTCACACACTTACAAATCTCAGCCTACCACTGTCAAAGAGAATCTCTCTATATGATTTTTGTGACAAGTGAAATATTTTTCATGTCTTCACCATGCAATTTCAATAGGTGGGAAACTGTTTTCATATTGCAAATCTTGACATTTTGCTTAGAAAATGTCCTGCCAGGGACAACGTGTGAAGCATTATAACTTATATTTTGAAAAAAGCCAGATCCTCAGGGAGAAGTGATGAAACTTTGCTCTCATCAAGATTCTCCCCCAAACACAAGAAAACCGATACACTGCTCTGAAGAACCATGGTTATAAGTTAAAAGCAGGCTACCACAAAGGGTCAAAAAAACAATGCACAGAGGCCAAATGCTTGCTGTTCTTGAAAGTAGTTAAGGCTTTATCAAACCTTAGTACAAGGTATCAGTAGAGCTGGCATAAAAATAAAAGATACCTCGTGTTGTGAAAAGATGATAAAGATTAGCCTTTACTGAGAAGCCTCCCTCTGTAGTACCGGAAAAAAGCCAAACAACTCCCTTATAATTCAGCTTATCTCATTAACCCTTTTCTTATTGCTGTTATGTCAGTGAGTTTACCTTTTTCAAATTTGACAAGAATCTCTAGCGTAACACTATTATTTAATTAGGGATAACAACTTCAGAATGCTCAGCTAGAGCTCTTATCCACCTCCTTTGATTTATTATTGGTTCTTGCAAGTAGGTAAGTCAGTGTTAGTGGCATAGCATGCTCATCTGGGTCTAAATTTACCCTTTTCCATGGCCAAAATAACTCACAAGGAATATCAGAATTCATATACACATGCAGTTTCTCTTGCATTCATTGACTGAAAAGCATAATTACCTCTTCCTTCTGTGCAAAGTGAGATGATGATAATTTTTTTCACAAAACCTATAGGTCTCCTGAAAGAAACAAAATAACTTATTGCTTGGCCATATTGGTTCATTGCCTTTACTACATGAATGTAAGGTTGGAGATGTGTTTTCAGAGGCTTTTTCGCACATTCTTAACAGAGTGGAGAAAGATCTAAAGTTATGGGAAGCTGGTGACAACAACTGGTGATAGTTTGTGTTTTGGTGTAAAGGGGAAATACTGAGATCTACAAGCTCCTTTCATTCTCTTTGAGCTTAGATTTTTTAATCCAATGTAGGCAAGTAGTTCATTACTACAGAATTAGAACAAAACCTAATCTTATTGACAGCACTTTCCTCCCCTGTGCGAGAAAGGAATGGTAGTATAGGTGTGAGCTGGCTGTGAAGTTCTCTGCAGTTGTTTCTCAGGCAGTGTACTTCAGTGGTGATTCTCTCATAGAGAGAGAATTCTCTGCATAGAGACCATAATATCATACATAAAAGAACAAGACTTCTGGTCAGTTCTTAAAGTTAATATTGCATTGGAAGGAAAAAGGGAAAAGGAAAGAGGGAAAAGGGAAGAGGGAAGAGGGAAGGAAAGGGAAGGGAAAGGAAGGGAAGGGAAGGGAAGGGAAGGGAAGGAAATAGTGATACTCTGAGCATTTAAAATATCATAGCATATTCAAATACCATCAAAATAAAGAGACACAGATGACTTGTAGAATGGCCCATTTTTTTTGTAATTACATGATTAGATTCATTCAGTGCCACTGATCCCTTCAGATACATGTGTAGGTCTATTGATTACAAATCTGCCTCACTGTTATACTAACAGATGCACAGTTATTAATCTTGGAAAGAATCCACATCCCCTTTTCAGAAAGATCAGAGATGCCAATTAAGGATGACATGGCATCTTGTGTGGAGGAACTGCTCTGCCCTTCCTATAAATGGGCAAAAATGATGCCAGAACCTGTGAAAAAAATGCCAAGAAAAAATAATTGTGCCATACATCATAATCTTTTCATTCTTCTTTGCCATTTTAAGCCAATATCTTTCTCAGATTACATGTTCAGTGTAGCAAGCGCAGCTCTGCAAATGGATGACACCTGCTAACTGTTCTTCTTCCCTTCTCAAACTTCTCATTTACCAACCTTTGTTAAGTGCCCCAGTGGGCTGACACAGCAAAATAAATGCCAAAAAAATGCTCTCTACAAGAGCACTAATAGCTCAACAGTATGAGCCAGGGTTATTAAACCACATCCTAAGCAGTGTCTGGGCTATTTGGAAATATAAATAAATAATGAGGAAAATACAGGAAAACTGTGCTCAGAAGAGATTAGTATTCAGATTGTTGGGATTCCATTAGTGCCAGGAGCTGCATGATGTACAAAACATATTATTTGTGTATTCATTTTGTAAGGTAAAACTTTAGATCTATAGGAGAATTGCCTTGGTGAAGAATACTGAAATGACATACTTTATAAATAAACCAAAAAAAAGATCATACTGCCTTTCTTGTCTGCTTTTGAGATTTTGGCCTATCTTATTCAAACAGGTTATTTTTTTTACCATATTTATACCTGTCAAAACTGTTTTCATATGTAGTTCATGTACTTCCTTGGAGATGACTCCTTCAGACACGTAAATAGCAAAACAAGTAATTGGCAACAAAATAACTAGATCTGCACTGAGTGAACAACAAAATCCCCTATGAAAGGAACATAGGGGCAGTTTTTACCATGATTTTGGTCATTTAAATGTTGATAATATTCACATTTTTTTTCTTTCCCTTTTTCTCTGATAACTAGGACAAACCTTAAGAATATGGAGGTAAGTGATTTCTTGGACTTCCAAACATCCGAGGATGCTCTTTCCATGAACGTCCTTTTTATCTGTAGGGTATCTGAAGGAGCTTACTCCTCCTTCCTGAAAGGGTAAGGATTTCAAATCATCTAGCATGTGCCACAAGGTCAAAGAGATGCTACGCAAATTATTCTCATGTCACAACTGCTGTAGTAACATTTTTAGGATGACAGCAGTGCCCTACATTGGTTTTTCAATGACCGAGCTTATGAAATTCCTGGGGGAGATCAATTATATTTGTATGGTAGAGTCTTTAAGACATCTGGATATGTGGTTAAGGAGGTAAGTAGATGAAGTGTAGCACCTACAAGGTTTGAGTCCTGAACTGGGGAGGTAAAAAGTACGGTAGGATGGCAAAGATATAATCACAATATTGGAGATCAGGATTGTAAAATGAGTTCTTGGAAAGAAGAACAGAGGAATTGCAAACATTACAGGGTAAATTAGGACTTGGCTTCTCAGTTTTACTTGAAGTCTTCATTTGACTAAGGCTGATAATGTTAAACTTAAGTCACAATAACCTAAAAAAAAATAGAGAGGTATGAGGGACTATGGCTACAGTAGAATACCAGCTTGGGTGCAGGTGCCAGCTCTGAAGTGTTTGTTTCAATACTCAGCCCTGAAGAGGATGGTAAGTGATTTTGCCCATAGAATCCACGTTCCTAATTCATCTGTTTTACTTAGCTCAAAAGATTATAAATTCTCACAGCAGTTTGTTTTGTTTTGCTGGGAAGTAGAAGGAAAAGAGGAAGATGTAAAGTGGGGGGGAACATGTAAGGCAAGATTGATTTTGGAGTCTGTAATGGCAGGTTTATTGATTCTGACTCATGAAGTATGAAGTTATAGATTTCTGTGATGTTACAAAGCTAGCTAAAACAGCTACATAATGTCACACACTACCCAAGTATTGGTCAATTAGATTCTTGCTTTATACCTTTTGCCTGTTTATGATACATTGTAGACATGATTTAACAGCTGGATCAACCATCCAGCTTTTCTTTTTTAGTACCAAACGATATTGTGTACTCTACAAAAATAGGGGCAAAACAGCTATATGATTCTCCTAAAGATAAGATTTTAACATCAAAATTAAGAAGAGAGATGGCAGTGGCATTTACACATTTTTAAGCATTTTTAGTTAAATGCAAATAATTCTGTATTGAATAAAATTTTTACTTCACTATAAATAAAAAATAAAGGTACTTTTATTTGTTGTGCATATCACTGATTTGCCTGGCAAGATTAAACCTCAGGAACTGGGCATTTGTCAGTGTGCCAGCTAATATGAGTCACCCCATAACCAGATTATTAAGAAATAAGTTGAAAAAAAACCACCACAAAAAGCCCATATGCAAGAAGAAAAGGTGTCATAGGTGGTATTTAGTCTTCCACAGGTGCTTCAGTTAAGCATCGTGATGACAGATTTCCATGAAAAGAAGTCTTTCAGCTTGGCTTATCTACTGACTCTAGAGTCAATGGAGAGAACAAGAGTGATAGTTAAGTTAGAGTCCCAAAGTAAGCTGTTTGCTGTTTGCTTAATTTAGGTTTTGAATGTTTTTCTTTCCACTGATAGTAGAGCTGGCCAGGTATGCAAAAATTAGCCGAGGTGATCCAAAATTCTCATTCTTAATTTGACTTGGGGTGCAAAACTATCTAAAATGCTTATATTTGACACCTCTAGAAGGTGGTATGAATACAGTCATTTACTATTTTTGTAACTGTGATGGCCGTAGGGAAAATTGTTTTCAAAGACAAGATAATAAACAGTTTCTAAAAGATCTAATATTTTTTCCTACTATTTTTGTCTAAAGTAAAGACAGTGCCATTAGGAGAGTATATGGTTGCACAAACATGTAGGGATGAATCTTTACAAGGCCTTTAAGAAATCTATATGCATGACTGAGCATCAGTGCACAAGTCTGTGCCATGTTCACCTTGCTGACATGGACCTAGCTAATGTAACCAGAGTAGCAACAGTCAGTACATAAGCACTTTTTACAATTGGACAAAAATTATTTATTTCTCATACTGATAAATATTTCTATTTCTATTTCTAAAAATGTGTGCTGCAGCACTATTGTCCTAGCTCTATGCATGCACATACACATGCACGCATGCGCACGCACACACACACACACGCTCTTCTAGATACAAAAACCTTAAGGTAACAGTTTAAATACAGAGAAAACACAAAAGTGAAAGCTACTACTGCTATTCCTATTTCGGGATTGAACTTGGGGATCTGAAGGGGTTACAATTACTCCATTGGTGTTTCACAGGAAATCTGAACAATTAGAACTAAGTATTCTATGTCCCTGTCTGGTGGATTTGAGATTTTCATTCATCTCCAAATTACAGGAACAATCACGGAAACTTTCCTGATGGATCAGGCTGGCTGTCTCCATGAGGACCTGCTTAGAACATACCAAGGCCTGTGTGTGTGACATAGCCAGAACATGCACCATGAGCTCAGGTGCACTTGTGGATCCCCCAGTTCAGTCACGGTCTAAAAATCATCCTTTCTGGGTGCTGCATCTGTTCTGTTCATGGTCTAGCAGAATAAAAATTATATTTCAGGGAAATGAAACTCCAGAGGTAGCAATCAGGATAATTACATTCAAACTACTACTTGACATACAGGTCATAAGAAAATTGTTTTTGTTTACAAATACATTCCAGAAGTATTTCATTTAGCTGTGTGAACTCCACAGCTCCCAATGTGAAAATATACATGCAAATTGTTCTCTATTCCAACAGATTTAAGTGAAGATTCATACCCATACATATTGATTTCCTTGCCCAGTGCAGTCCCCTTTTTTAGAGTAAAACTAATAAGAAGTCCTTCTCAGCAGAGTTTTCCTACAATAATAAAATGAAGAAATGCTAAGATTTTGTAGAGTGATCATGTGGACATGTTGACTAATTTGGAACAACAGATTTTTCTAGTTGTCTTAATTCAAATATGGCAGAGTAAGTGGAACACACAAGAAGCCCCAGAAACTTCAAAAATGTATTCTCTAAATGAGGTCTGCCCAGATACCTGTCTAATTTTCTTCAATTTGTCTCAAGAAAACATGGATTAGAATTTATAGACTCCTATCTCTGCATCTTGTATTTGTTTCATTAGGCTTCACTGCTCCTGACCTATAAGTATCTGCTTCTGTAAGTGTTCCTTTTAAATGGATCCAAAGAACAGTGAGTAGTTTCTGAGTAAATTTTATACATTCAGTTCTTCAGTTAATAGATTTGGGTCCCCTCCTGCTTTTCACTGCCATCTGATGAACAAAGTGCATGCTACTCACTGCAATTTAATAAAGGAGTTATTGCCACGTGACTTTTATGCAGAAGCAAAGCAAGAACAATACATGATGTTCCACAAAATAAAATTTGCTCACACCAGCTGCTGAACTTGTCTTCAGCTGTTAGCTACAACAACATAGACTAATGTAGAGAAAGAGATGCCTCACAGAAAAGAAAAAAGAAAAGAGAAGAGGAGAGGAGAGGAGAGGAGAAGAGAAGAGAAGAGAAGAGAAGAGAAGAGAAGAGAAGAGAGAAGAGGAGAAGAGAAGAAAAAACAAAAGAGAAAAGAAGAAAAGAAAAAGTAAAACCAAGAGATGTTTGGATGACAAACATTTCATTAAAAGTGATTTTTGATAATTAAGATGCCCCACTGGAGGTGGTTTGCATAAGGTAAAAATATATACATCTAATGAAGAATTTATTCACTTTCCAGAAAACAAAATGTGATTTTTCACTATGTCAGTAACCCACCTAACTAATATGGATCTCCCTGTTCCATTAAATTATGATAATTAAAGTCACAGTAATTATGAAAGCATTTGGAAATGGAATTAAAATTCTAGGAACGTGTAGGGAACTGTACCCTACTTTGCTATTTCCCTCCAAAATCTCTATGACAATGATCCTTGAATTTCAGTAGAATCTGAAGACAACAAGAAAACCCATAGGAGCTGAAGAACAGTCAGGATCAAATTCTCTTTTTCCAACTGATTTTTATACACTATGCCTGGGCCTGGTTCTCAACTAGTGATAGATGATGAGAGCATGGCAAAGTTGAGGAAATTACCATGCCTTACTTATTCATTTACTGCTGCTGCGGTTCCAAAGCATATAGATTGCATCGTTATCTATATTGCTCTTTCTGCTGGACCTGATAGGCCTTCTATGAGGCCAGGTTGCTTTATGTGAAATGGAAGAACAATCACAGCAGTGGTTCACTTCCCCTTTTCCCTAGCCAAAATAACTGAGCCAACTCACGGTGGGAGCATAGGTACTCGGTGTTCAGCCTCATCAGTAATAAGTTATTAACTCCTAGGATGTAAAAGGAAACAGGGGAGGAATTGGATCTGTGAGGTACAATGCCTCCTGTGGTTGCGGTTGGAGTGGGCACACTCTGAGTGAAGAAGTGTGCCTAAAGTTAAACTCCAGCCCTTTGTAGTTTTGCATCGATCTCATCAGTTTAATGTTGCTTACCATGAACCACAGCTATAATCTTACTCTGAAGGGGAAAAAAAAAAAAAAGGTTACATTGAAGGAAAGTTCTCTCTTTTTTTTTTTTTTTTGGACATCTGAATAAGTTAAATAAATGTCATGGATCAAACCCGCAGCTTGTGTAAATCGGCTCCGCTCCATTGATTGCAGTTCAGCTGAGAATCTGGCCCAGTAATTTTTAAGTCAAACAACATAATCTGATTTGCATGAAATGTTACATGCAAGAATGAACTGGGAAACATGGTGTGGGATCCTTATATTCAGCTTTTTAATTACTTTTCCATAATTCTACAAGGCAGAGATTATTACATTCAGAGGACAATGTTTGATCCCCTTTGGTTAATTTAAATCTCATTTAAAAGTTCCTGTGGGAGGGTTTTGGATCAGAATGTCTGACACCACAACTGTGTTTACACCAACTGCAGTAAAAACATTCAAGACATATAAGACAAAATAAATCCTGTTTAAAAATCAAAATACTTTTCAACATCAAGCTACACACATATATTTACTAATTTTCCTCATACAACTCTTATGAGGTGAATAAATACTTATCTCCAAATTGCATATGGGAAACTTAGAGAGGTAAAGTGAATTGCCCACTGCTACAGAAAAGTCATTTTCAGATGCAGGTTTGGAACTTGGGAGTTTTGGGCTATTAGATGTTGTGCCTCTCTTCTAATTAACTAGAGATTGGGGGTTTTTTTTCAGTTAGCAAAAGAGAAGAAAAAAATTTCCTCTGTTCTTTCACTTTCTCAGCATTTCTACATTACTCTCTCCATACATCATTCTCTAGCTGTATCTCTGTTTCTGGTACATTTGTCTTCCTCACTTGTACATCTTGTCCCTCTTCTACTGCACACAAAAGGTGATTGCTTATGATCTATTTTCAAAAAATAAATGAGATTATTTCCTTCCTATTTGCACATACACAACAACAAAGATAAGAAGGCTTTATGTCTGTGTGAAGACTAATAAGATGATTAGGGATATATTTAAAAATGTTTAAGTCTTCTTTAGATAGTCAATGTCTTGCTATCACACATAACTTTTTTTAAAATTATTTTTTAAAAAGAGTTTATATACTGGAGTAGGAGTGTGGGCACCTCAGAATGAATTTGTTTGTTCTAAAGTATGTGCAGTCATGTTCCTAACTACTCAGAAATCCGGACTCTCCCTTCTCTTGCACTTCACATCCACTTCAGCCTATTTATCTTTTGTTGTAGTTCCTTTGCTTACAAATTTTTATGGCCAGGTTATGTTTTTTTTAATGTTGGAGGATGGCCAGAAGAGTCCTTTATAACATGAGTGAACAATACAGGACTTACCAATTCTGGCAGCTGCATCCTCCCAAATAGTTTTAGACATATAGTCTTATAATTAGCCAAAGATTGCCATCATGCTCAGGCATGTCTTGAGAAGAATCATTAGAAGCCAGACTTCTATAAAATGTTGTCTGAATAGTGGAAGCATATAGGTACTTTGAAAGCAGCCCCAATAGGAAAGTCAAAGCTCAGAAGAGCTGACAAAATAACAGTGGACAAAAAGAGGAAAATGGAACCTCTGGAAATATTCTTAATACCTGTAAGAATACTATAAGAATATGGCAGCATTTTTGTGCGCAACTTGACTCTTACTAAAGGTTGCTACAGCTGATCATTTTCTACAAAGAATAAAAAAAATACATTGAACAGATAAGCTAGCATGGCTGGTGCCCAGGAACCCATTGTGAGATCCTTTGACTTCATGCGTGTCCTGGTGTTAAGCCAAGAAAAGATTCACACAGGGCAGCCAAGAACTATATTACCCAGCAGATTTGGAGATTACACAGAAACCTTAGGCGGTCAGCTAAACAGAATATGCTGTGACAGACAGCTCTGCCAGCAGCCAGCAGGAAAAAGCTGCATGGGGGAGCTCTATTAATAACACTTATTGTTTTATCACGATTCAACAACAAAGATGAGACAAACAATCTGTATTTGTGTATCTGTGTACTGGATATCCAATGGCATCATTTAGTCATGGAAGAAACTCATTGGGCGGGATTCAGTTTGAGACGAAGACATCTAAATCTAGGTGTCTATCTGAAGGTCTTGGTATCACCTGTAGACCACAAGACTGTATTACACTCAATGGAAATCCTGTCAGCACACTTAATGGAGCTGAACGATTCTGCTAAATTTAGATTTGATTCCTAGGTATTGCTAAAACACAGGTGTCTGAAGGCACTTTAGGAGCACTGGAACACCTAGTATCCATCCAGGGAGATGATAATCCCTAGGTCTTGTGTTGTATCTGCCAGCCCACGCAAATGCATTGATCACATAGTACACTGTTACTTTCCTATAGCTGAGACATTTACATGTGCTGGCAGATCTAACACAGGATCCATGGGAGACACGCGCTTTCCTGCAGCAGTGGGTGGAAGCCAGGTAGGAGCAAAAATATGACTTCTCACATGGTTCTGGATGCTTATCTGAAGGAAAGTACCCTGGACTCTTTCAGCTGGCTGTCGTAGCATTTGCCCATTCTGCAGCTGTGACCATGCACAGCAGCATTCCCACCAATGATGGCGGGAGTGCAGGGACGCAGGGCACGGCAACGTGTGTCGTTATTCTGAGGAACAGCTCCATGATTTTGTCCTTCTTTGTCTCCATCACAATCCCTTCCCTGGCTATGCATTCCTTTTGGGGGGGTATGTCATCCTTCCCAGTCCATTAAAAATGTGTCAGAAAACCATTCTTCTATAGGTCTACCTTCCAGTCTCTCTGCTAGGATAGATAGCTGATTCATTAATAAATCTTTCACTTTTTTTTTTTAAAAACCAGAAATTCATCAGGCTCTCTATGACTAGGAATAATTAGATAACACTCAACAATTGTATAGAGCTTTACAACCATCAGCTAACTAATCTTCCTGATACCCCTCTGCAGACAATTTAAAAGTCTACAACCTACGTACAAGAGTATTTCTTATTGTAAATATAAACAACACCTTCTAGTTACTGCAAGTAAATTTTTTTTTTTTGCTATTTTTATATTTTATTTCATTATTCCTGTTTTTAAAGGTGAAGATAGGCAAGGAGACAACAAAGGATATAAAACTGTTTTTTATGTTAGTGGAAACACATCATTCAAGTCAAAGTTTTTCTTTTTTATTTTTCTTTCCTTTTGTTTTTGGTGTTTACAGGTTACCCTGTCACTGATTTACTGGAAGATCAGCATATCTGAAAAATAATTTACATTTCACAAGAGGCATTGAAAAATTGAAGAATCTAAATTTGAAGACTGTTGTTATTGTGTTTCTTTTAGTATTTTTCCCCACAGTACAAATCTAGCTAACTGAAAATATATTAAAAAAAAAAAAAAGCTTAGCTCCAGTCAAAAAGCATATGGTCACATGGTAAAAAAACATGAGCTCTAAATAAAGCTTTTTCCTTTAGGATCACATAAGATAACTCTAGTCTTAATATTGGAATTATTTTACTTCTTCTCTTATTCAAATACAAAAAAAGATAATTAAAGTGAAAATTAGGCAATAAATACTGAGCAAAGGATGCAAATACAGTAAAATTACCTATTTAGATTTAAATGGAGCACAATTTTACCTCTTCACTCAGGAAAGGATATCAAAAGCGCGTAAGTGAAAGAAAAGCATATTAAGAATGAAGACAATTTTTCTACCTAAAATCAGCAGCTAGAGAGTTAGAACTTGGCTTAATATTAGCAAATTGTTTATTGGTCTTAACACTAGTGATAGTCCCAGAGCATCAACTGTAATCAGAGATCTTTTTGCAAAGATAAGTCATTCAATTTATTCTTTTCTTCCCCTTCTCATAAAAAATAAAAGCTTTCTCTATCACCACTCCTATACTTACTTTTATAAAAAAGTGACTGGGGAGAAAAAAAAATAAAAAAAGAAGAACATAACTTTTAGACTGGTTAAATTTCAATTAAAAACCTCACAACTGACAATTATTTCCAAGTCTGAAGGGACTTAAGAAAATTATTCCATTATAAGTTCACCACAGAGTTATTTGGAAAAAACATGTAAAAAGCAATTTCATAACACCAAAACGAGCAGGTAGCATTGTGGGAACGTATATTCCCATGTTCTGTCCTGATTCTCTGCCCTTATCACACTTTTAACTGATTGTATGGTCAAGGGTTCCTAAGCTCAACATTAAAATGAACTGCAAGAGCTAGTATGCCATCAGAAGACATTATCTGAAAATACCTGTCCAAGAGTCAGGAAGGGAAAAGAAGGTTAACAGCAGGGAACTGGATTAAGGCCAATGGTACAACTAATGAAAAGAGTATCCCATATACAGGCATCAGACAGTTTTTAACTTCTCAAGCGAGCTGTGAAGGCGTGTTTACAAATGTGTGACATGCTTATCACTTAAGGTCCAAAGTGCATAGCTGTATCATGGCTTGCAGTGAAATAAGAAACCATAGTGCTTTTCCCCACAGACTTCCCAAATTTGACTGCTTCCAGGCTGGAAAGCAGAAGCTGTACATCTAGAACTTCCCTCCCCCCAAGCCCGTAGTACAAAAGCTAGCAAAGCCGAGGGCAGAGTGATGCCCCATGGACTGATGCGGGAGGCATGACTAGGAAGCTGTGGACCAGTGCCTATACACTGTCTGGTGACTGATCTGCTTGAAACGTTGGCTTCAACATCACCTCACTTGGTTGACAGCAAAGACCAAGTTTTGTCTGAGATGACAGTACCAGGGCCGTGGCTTAGTGTGCTTTCCGTTCATGTATTTGATAAATCTGTTCCCTTTGTCCCTTTGTATTTGCAGAAAGAAGATGTTCAAGAAAGCACATAGCAGTGTTGGAGTTCAAAATCTAGCTCAGTACCTAAGGTGAGGCAGGCAGAAGGGCAGTTCAGTGTGATACCTGACTCAACTTCCATATATACATATATACACACACACACACACACACATACATAATATGTATGTATATATGTAACTTTCAAAGGTAAGGGTGCAGCTTTCTGTTATTTTTCAGATCCACTTCTGCATTCTATGTCCAAGACAAGTCTGTCAGATAAAAGGAAGAATAATTCTCAGCCTTTTAGCTGGTCTTACATGGGATTTCTTTCTTCCATTTGAATGTCTAGTGATTGGTGAACAAGCCTCTGCAGCTCAGCAGAGAATTCTCTGCAGAGAATCCTCGAGTGGCTTCTGGTGTTATTTTGATGGCATTAAGACAATGGTGCATTATAGCATGATATGTCGGGCTTTTTCTGTGAGCTCTTCCTTTTCTTCTGAAGGAATGCTCATGTTTTCTAAATTGGAATAAGTCTTTTAACTTAGAATAGAACCTGTCGAAAGGAATCTCTTTCATTTTTTTCAGCTTTGAAACTAAGTGCCTTAAATGGAATTGTAATTTTCAGTGATTGCAGATTTGGGATTATGCATTTTTCTTTCAGAGAAAGCAAAACACTTTTCATCAAAGACATTTGCACAGTAGTATATTAAACACTAAATTGGACTACTTGTTTCAAGTAATTCAACTATATTCAGATTTGACTTCATAATAAAGTTCAGTAACAAAACTGGAGATGGTCAGCAGTATCTTCTCGTAAATAAATATATGACAACATGTTATTTATCTAAGAAACATTATATAACTTGAAACAAAAAGGGTAAATGTGTTTAATTAATTAAAAGAAAGGGTTTAAAATTCAAGCTAGACAATCACTTTAATCAACATTCCTAATAATACAGTGATATAAATGTCAGGGAAAGATATATATTTTTTCCTTACAGCTGTGAGCAACATTTTCACAAGACATTTTACATTAAGATGTGAAAAAGGCTATAAAATGGGAATGGTGTGTCTAGGTCCAAATTTATGATCCTGAAAACCCACATTCAACTGATAACTGACTGTCGGAGTGCCAAAGCATATAGACACGTTAGCGCTTGAAATGAACATTCCTCAGGTGGCTCTGCATTCCCAGCATAGGTTCTATTTTTATGTGCCAGGGCAGCTTTATGTCTTAAACCCAATCAAAATCTAGAAAGCAAATTTTTTTCTCCACTTGAGTCCACTGTACACCTGTTTTAGGAAACCTGCACTACAGAGAATGCAGAAGTGGCTGCCATTTTCTTTTAAATCCCAGATGTGAGAGGAGAAAACCAAGGAGGTAATCCTTTTACAATAACTTTCTTCTGTACAGTAGCCAAGGCATAAATCTGAACATGACTGTGAAAACATTAGAAAGACCACTTTAGTGGGGTAAGGATGGAAAGTAGTGACTTAAATTTTAACATCTATTTAAGGAGTCATTATTTTCTTACATTACAGACTCTTTCTTTAAAATATATAAGTGTTCTTTGGAAATGGATTGGAGTCCAGGTGTCTCTAACCTGGAGCAAGTGCCTTAAGGATTAGAGTACCAGCCACACTCTTTGTCTTGGCCTCTGAGTCACTAATTCTTGCAGTCTTTTCCCCAGAGTAGCTCAGGTTCCACAGGGAGATGTAGATGAAGCTGGTCCTGCCTAGCCTGTTATTTGGTGCCTAAGTCCCTCTCCTGGTTGCAGGAGCTGTAGCTCTGACACCCCCCCACAGTGCTGAAGCTCTAGTATCCACATGCATATCTTTCTGGGTAAGCATTTGAATTATCAGAATTAATTGCAGTCAGGTTCTTCATCTGGCTGTAGCTTTTAATTAAAACACTAGACTGTCTGAGCGTATTGTCTTGCTAAGATCATATCTTACATATTGGGAATTCCAAATGAGTAGCTGCTTCCCAGCCCATCTGTGAATCATAAAGGGGGTTAGGTGGGAACCAGGTGCTACTTTCAAACATATGTTAGAGCTTAGATTTAAGCACATTATGAACTTCATCTTCCAAACCAATGGTGTCCAGATTTTCATGCCACCAGCTCAGGTGGAATGGATCAGTCTTAGACACAAATGCTTTAAATTCTATCTGAGTAGCAGGTTAGAGGGAATTAGGCAGTCTGAGTGCTAACCTGCATGATAGAAGACATTTTTTTAAGCTTTAAATTTCACCACACGAGAAATATTCTTCCTTTTGGACCACTTTCAGACTTTTTTTTTTTCCAATTTTGTATCAGCCAGCAATTAAAATAAATAAATAAGTACTTATTACTGATCCATTCCTAAATCAATCAAATATTTCTCTAATCAGCTGCACTTTTAATGAAAGAGGTGAGAATTGTACTGAGAGGTTAGACGGCAGTGACAATTCTGCAGTCCCCTTCACCTGTAAGCTTGCAAACTTCTACAAATCTGTAAAAACCTTTCCCCTATGTGAGAGAAAAAGAAAAGACAGTGAAGAAGAACCTATGTTAATTTGTGAATGACCACACATATTCCACTCATGAGTGGGTGTTGGTTAAGTCTAGAAAGAGCATCAACTTAGCCCTGATCCAGCCCCATGCTTAGGAGGCTGCTTTCAGGTGTATTACTTTGCTTTTTGTGTTTAACACTGGCTTTATGGAGGGCTTAATACGTTCCTTCTTCTAAAAAAGATTAACTTCCTTTGTTAGAGGTGACACAATTCATACTTACTGGCAATACTTTAACTGTAGAATTATGATATTTATATGACCGGGTTGCATACAAAGGAGGCATAATACAATCTAAATAAATGACCAGAGAATGTTTCTTTTGTATAGTAAGCTGCAGCTCACTCTCATGGCAGAGCAAATGAATATACAAATGAAGGTTTGTCTCTGTTTCACAGTGACTATACAATAAATACTTCCCTGGAAATGTTAAGTGTCAACAGACGTATATTTTCTATCAAATTATTGTTTCATTTTTATGGAAGACAGACCCTCCTCTAAGTTTTTATAAAAATTGTCACAGTGTGTCTACTTGCTTTCTTTCTTACTGCTTTCCCTTTTTTTATTTTTTTATTTTTTTTTTAATTTTTGTATACAACTGCATTTGGGAAAGATGCAAGTGATGAGATATCAATAAAAGATTATGAGGCTTCACTGTAACTGTGTAACCTTAGAGCATGTTCTTTCTCTCTTCCTCTCTGTATACATACCACACACATACATATATATACAAAGATAAAGGCATTATAAATAGCACATAAAAGCTAGATAAAAGCACATATGAACAGTGTTCTGGTGATGATTCCTAGAAGCACTGGTTATATCTATATAGATATGCCATAAAGGTGTGAGCCTGCTTTCAGGTTTCAAGTGCACTAAATTTATGTCCACACCATATATCTTACTGTCGAAAGGCTAGATGTTTTTCTATTGATCACAACAATTTTGTGTCTAGTTAAAATGCACAGTGATACACCTAACCTATTAAGTCAACTCTGTCTCCACCATGAAGAGGCAAAAGAAATTCCCAAGCCTATTAAATTGCATTCCCTTTTGTAACCCCTTTGAGAAGAAGACAGAACAAGTTTTTGACAAAGGTCACATAAGGTACAACTTTTCCTCCTCTTTGTTGTTACACTCATTATTTTTGTATTATATTCTTGGATATGATTGGTAATATCTAGAGATGGGAAAGTAAGCTATCTTTCTAGCAGACACTTGGAAAGTTTATGAGGACAGGAAGCTCCAGTTCTCCCTGGCCACTGTCAGCAGATGTACTTGCCAATGAAACGAGAATGAATAATGAGTTGCTATTGCATGTCAGAGGTTTGGAGATGTGTCCAAAGAGAGAAGTTTTAGGAAAGGGATAGCTTTTGCATTGTTAAGACTGAGCAAAGTTGATGGGGACAAATGGCAAAACAATTTGTTTATTAAAATTTGGCTTCTAAAAATGAGTGCTGTGCAAGCACGTAATTGACTGAGAGATACTTCTGGTCTGGTCTTACTCTTGGCAACTTTTTACCTGCATATGGTATGATTAGCAAATAAAGACTGTCTGCCAGTATTCCTGGAGAGTTTGAAGTGAGCCTGAGGCTTTTGTGTTTGGACATAGATCATATATAGGTCTTTAGGATGGGTTAAGTTGTCTCCAGGCAACCTGCTGAAATCGATAGAGACAATCGGGAACTCATTATATGGGTGCACTACTACTACTACTACAAATAGTAATAATAATAGGAAATACCTTGCAAACCAGATTCCCCTCCTCTCCTTCCCCCAGTCTTCATTCATTCAGTTTGTAATCTCAAAATCTACCAACAAGATGTTATTCAACCTGCACTCACTTTTTTATTCAGACTTTATTATCCTTGGCCTCACCTTGTTCTTAAAAGACCAATAACGTTAACCAAAACCCAAGCAATAAAAATGCATTCACTCTTCAATGTAAATGTTATTCTGCTAACTTTATACATATATCCATATTTTTGGATGTTTCCTTAGGAAATGTACAGTGCTCCTTGTTCAACAAAGTAGGGAAGTCATAACTTTCTCCAATAAGCCTGAAAGCATTGATGTCATATTTCAAAGTGCTTTGCAGAAATTGAGCATACATGATTATTTAATCATGACTGAAAAGTAGATACGTATGTGGTAGAAGTAACTGTTTGTTGTAGGTTAGTAATGGTGGAGAATAAAGTATAATGTATGCTTCAGCTAAATTTTCAGATGAGTAGATTTACATTTACCTCTAATGTTTTTTTCTTTTTCTTTTTTTTTTTTTTTAAGATTTTTTTAATATACAATACTGTTTTTGTAATGAGATTCAAAAATAGAAAAGATGTTCATGACCTTGGAACATTAGGAACCAGTTCAAAACCTACTGACTTCAGTAAGATTTGGACCAGAGCTGCCAATGAAACTATGGGAAAAGACTGATGAATAAAGCTCTGAGTGGGGTGAGGAAATTCTGTTTTGACAATGAAAGATATTTTTCATGCCAAGATATCTCACTTTTTTCCACATATATATTTGCAACCAGAAGTAGAATAAAAGACTTTGATACGCAATGCCAAGTATTGTCCATCTATCAAACAGCATTGAAATGCAGGAATTCTAACAATGCTTCTACAGATGAAAGCCTAGGAATGGTATACTACAACACAGAAATGTTGATCTGAAGCTGTTTTCAAGATACCAACCTATGGGTCTGTTATAGAATCAGGCCCACAGGGAAAATAAAGAAGACTTGAAAAATAGATTACAAGTATTACTATTATTCTACAAAAAAAAGATAAACAAAGTAATATTTTATAACTGTCTTCATGCCTTATCTTTGAACAACCACAATACACATATACCAGCATATGGCTATGTTGTTACATTATTGTGTGATGCTTTACTTCTAGGAATAGCAAGCTGGAATGTCAGAAACTAGAATTTTCAATGCAGTCACATTAACAGCAGAGTTACTCTTTCTCATTAACAATATGTGTTCAGAGGAGTAGATAATTTAACAAATCAAAGACCTGTGCAGGAAATGTTAGCACATTTAGCAATATTTGAACCACAAAAAGATGAATTGTGTGACAGACTATTTTCTGAGATCAAGACCTAGTAAGTCCTAATCTGATGAGCAGTTTGAAGGAAAAAGAATTTTTAAAAGCCTACCTAGTAGCTAATTAAAATCTTTTTTACAAAAGCAGTACAGTGAACTGACAGCATACTTTGATTTTTTTTTCTGTAAGTGAGAGCAGTTCTTGTGTGAATCGTTTGTATTTTTCATTATCTAAATAAAGACATATAAACAAAAACTTTTGGAAAAAAAAGTTGTGAATTTTTAATATATGTGTATATTTGGATTGTTATCAGCAAATTGTATTTCTTCCTAATTTGATATGTCGGTGGCTTATGTGGTTATAAAGCCAAACAGGTTGTCACAAATATCTATCATCACAGAAAGCATAACGCTTTCAAGAAGTCTTCATTGCCTTCCCAGATTTAAATAGATCTTAAAAGAATTAATCAGTCTTCTCATCGGTAAATTACTGTATTTGTTAACACAATGACCATGAAACCAATGCATTACAAGTTATGAACATGAAAATTAAATGCTCCTGCCCAAGAAATTGAATGATTAATATTAGAGTATTTCTATGTTCTATGATGCAATACCATTTCCAGTAGGGCATAGTTCCACACAAAACAAAAAAACAACAAAAAAAGAAAAAAAATAAGGAAATCTTATTTCCATAAGTGTAATATAAAAAAGCAGAAGTAGTTTCTGCTGTCTTCACATTCGTTTGGTAAAACCTGAATTTGTCAGAGATACCACTAATTTTAATGGGATCTCTGATGGAGAAGAAGTCTTCTCAATGAGAATCAAAATCATTAAAAATTTTTAGATAGTCTCCTTTTTTTTTCCTTTAAATAAACAGATAATGGTGAATGCTATTTAGCTAATCAGATTTCTTTATCATTTGTTTGGTGTTTTATTGTTCCACAGACTTTATGTATGAGATTTATTTGTTAGAAATACCAGAGGGCCTTGTGCAGATTCAAGTGGGGTTGGCCGTATGAACAGAAGCGCAAGTGTTTGCATAAGGGCTGGGCCAGCTTACATCCCACTAACATTTTGAGTCAGGATATGTGAGAACATTGCATTTTTCATTTTCTACTAAGATATTAAGACAATGTTTCCTTACTCAGCAACACTGAAATTGAATGTCATGTTATACTCATGATATTATTGGACATCAAGTGTTCTGGTAAACAGCTGGCATAATCCTGGATTGCACATCTGGTAGGTGTGGATGGAATTCATTAGAATAAGTCTTCCATAAATAATGTGCCAAAGCTTTGATATAACAAGTGCTTATGCCTGATGGCAGCCATTTACTGTTTGCCAGTTCAAATGTGCTTCCAGTGTTGGAATGTATCCACACTGGCACTTGAAATATTGAGAATGAGCTCACTACATTCTGGAGGTGAAAGTTGAAGTAAGGGAGCTATATACTCAGCTGCTATGAACTGCAGCAGCTCCGGGGAAGTGAGCAGAAGCACCTCACTTTGCAGCTGAATTTTTGGCCTGTATACTTCCACTTTTAGCCAGCTTAGTACTATTTTAGGGCAATTAATCACTGGGCACATCATTCTAGAGAAGTGACCTTGAATAGAGACGTCCCCTTCGAGAAAAGCCTAAAACAACGAGAGAGGACGGACTTATGTGTTATCATAGAACAATAGAAGACAGATCTGGAAAGAACCTTGAGGAGTCACCTACACTATCTTTCTGCTCCAAATGTATTTACCCCATTCCCGATGGATGCTTGACTAATCTGTTCATTAATCATTTATCATTATCCCGGCCCAACATCATCAGCAGAAAGTAGTATACATAGCTCCCCCGTGTCCCTTACCCCAGATGCAGGGAAACGTCTGACATTTTTTTCTCTTGATAGGACATGTAAGCAAATGATTATCATCCTTGCTGTTTGCAGATACAACAGAAGTGTTCAGCTGAAGTGCTGACAAGGGGTTGGAATATTTAAATCTGACCATGAGGCTAGTGAAAGAGGGCCACAGAATAACAATTCAGGTATTTTTATTTGTGATACAGAAGACAGCCTCATCTAAAAACTGATCAAAAGGAAGCATCATTCCTTCCAGACATTTCATTATAATGTATTCTTATTTGTATTTTATATTAAACATGCTGCCTTCTCTGTAAAAAATCTGTTCTTTTATGCTGCCACATATATAAAAATTGGTTTCCAAGTGCTATTAAATCTCTCTTATATGTGCCCTGGCAATAACAAAAGGCTTATAGAATTCAGTACTTGGCTCTGAGTATGGGTATATTGAAGAAAAAGAAGCTGAGCAGAAATGCATAACAAATACAGAAAAGGCACTTACTTAATATCCCTGACTAATATTTTCAGAGGCACATAGTTGTTTAGTAACATAAACCAAGAATTTTAGGCTCATAGGTGATTTGGGCACTTTCAAAAAATTAATTTCACAGAAAAATCTTGAGAGAATAATTTTGCCCCGTAAATGAAATATACTTAAATTAGATTTTAGATGAATTATAATCAATAATCAAGGCCTTACCCAACTGATTGCTCTTCCTAAATAGATTGCACATTATCTATTCCTCTGTAATTTCTTTTTATGCCTTTATACCCTATTGAGCCACAGCTGATCAGAACATCTTTACCTGTGTAAGTGAACTGTAAAGCATTAAAATGTCACCCTTCATTACGCCTTAAAAATAGACACAAGCAGCTCAATTTTTTTCTTGTTGTTGTCGTATTTTTATTGTTGTTGATAAGGCTTGTGTATACATTTTATTCTTAAATTCTCACTTTCATATCACAATCTTTATCAGAATGACCTGGGACCAGATCTGATGTAAAAGGCACACATTCATTTAGCAAGATGAGAGCAGCAAAAAGCATGTTCACAAACATAGAACGATTTTTATTCATTGACAATAATTGCTTCTTATAAAAATTGGGAAGAATCATGAATCCAATGCTCCACGAATTTTATTGTGACATCAGAAAATTAATAGAGGAGCACAGGAAAAATACCTGGCCTAGAAAATAGGTGAAAGTCAGAGCCATGTGAGATAGTAGGAGTCTAATAAGAGTTATCTATAACCCAAAGTTGACAGAAAATGGGCAATGTTTATCTCTTGACTTGTATCATCAGTTATTAACTGTCTTTAAGAGCATTTGGATTTCTTGTCATGGTGGCAAGCTCCATGTTATTATCTCTTCTACTGACTGTATAGGAGAACAATAGAGAGGAGAGAAAAAGGTAAGATGGTTTTGAATTAGCAGCGCTAACTTCTCAGACTCCCTCCACTTAAAACTCAGGGGGAAAGGAGCCACTGTTCTGGTGTTGACAGTAATAGTGGTTTCAGTCTCAGAGAGGCAGTGTGGAATTACAGGGTTACATTTGTGCTTGCCATCATATCACTACTCTCTAGTTCCTTTTAATTCAACAAATGTTCTCATTTACAGTTAGTCATAGTTTCCCTCTAATAGATTATTGTCATTTAATACTACATGGTTCAGAAATAAGAAAGATGCTGCAGAACTGCTGCTTGAGATTATTAAAAGCATTTGACATCAGTCTGAAGATACTGCCTATGATATCAACAGCACAACTTCAACAGTTTTCAAATGACCCACGGTTAGGTCAATGCCATAACGTACTTTAGAAAACCCCAGCCATCATGCTTTGTCTTCAGCTTTTTGAATCCTCTGCAGAGTGACTATGCTTATAAACACAGCGGAGGTTTAGCAAACCTAATGATGTGGCAAGTCAGCTGTAGCTCAAACTGTGATCTGGTGTTGAATGTACAACTACACTGGAAGACTAATGCAATAATGAGGAGACCAAACATGTAGCATTTCACAAAATAAAAAAAAACCAACATGGCTTGTATTATGACTGTCTTTACTGTTACAGACAATAATTGTCTATAGGTTGCAGATAGAAAGACATTATATGTCCGCAGAGTTGCAGGATTTTCTGAATGTGTTTTTGGTGTGGGGAAATCAAACCTCAATTTTGTTCTATTACATCTACAGAAATAAAGTGTATATATATTTAAAAAAAAAAAAAAGTTCCTCTAGTTCAAGATGCTTGTAATAAAATAAAAAATAGAACAGCTTCTAGGTGCATATCATGATTTTTTTTTTTCTTGAACAAATATGTAAGAGAATAAGAGATTAATAAAAATTAGGCCAGAGGGAAAGTTGGATCATCTAGCCTTATTCATTTATTATAGGACATTAAATTTCACCCTTTCCCCCTGTATTGAAGCCAACAGTCCTTGTTTGACTAAAACATGCCTTGTATTTAGTAAAAGCATCACTTCCAAAAAGGCATCCTCTCTTGATTTGAAGCTGTTGAGAGAAAGAGAATTAATTTCTCTGCTGGGTTGTTCCATTCATTAATCATGGCCACTTGTTTTTAAAAAATGCTTTATTCCTAATTTGATTTTTTCTGGCTTCTTCTTGCAGCCATAAATCTCATTATGGCTTTAGTAGATTTCAAAATCCTCAGTACCCTATATTTTCCATTTTTGATAATATCTGTAAGTCACAAAAAAATTAAAAAAAAAAAAGTCAACATATGAAACCCCTTATGGCTCTCACTGTAAGACATATTCCCTAGAATGCAAATAATTTCTATGGATTTAGCTGCCTCATCTCCAACTCTTAACCTCCTTTCAAAGTTGTGAATACTGGATTTGCACACAGTTTTCTAATATCAGCCTTACCAATGCTGTATGTGGCTATAAACCCTTAGAGAGCTGCATTTTCTATTTCCTTTCTTTTTTTTATATCAGTACAAAAACCCCAAAATGAAAAAACTAAAAAATATTAGTCCATTCACCAGTTTAGTGTTTAGGCATAAAGCAACATAAAAATCAAACCCCTAAGAAACAATCCTAAGTGGATAGGTGAAAAACACCAAAATAGTCACAAAAGTCTGCCTTATTAGCTGCTAGAAATCTGTTTAGAAGCATAAGTTAATTCCTGTAGATTCTGTGAGGCAGAGCAAGCCCTTTAAGGAGAAGGACTCATGACTACATGGCTGCCACAGCTGCATTGTTCAGATACGCCTGCCCTGAGTTTGCATTAGCTTCCAGAAGAACGCACAGAGAGAAATAATTTGGGTTAAGTTTCCTACTTTTCTCTAATATGTAGCTTCCTTGTCAGGCAGGTGGGGCTAAATGCTGAAAGCTGCCTGAAAGGACAACTTTAGGGAATTAGAAGTAGGCTCTGTTTTTTAAAATTATTCGTTTCTTCTCGGCCCTGGTATTCCTGCAAATAAGGTAGATAGCTGCACCTCTGTAGCACTAGTTTGGGCTTCTACCAGCCTTGATCAGATTTTATCAGGTGACAAAGACAGAAGCTCTTTGTCTTGTTTTAAAATTCTATGACTGAGTCCATTTAATTAAATGGAGGAAAAAAAGCAACCCCTCAACCTCCTCTCTCCCTCTCAAGTCCTGTTACAAGTCACATTTCCACAGTGAGGCACTAATGACATCATTCACAGCCATGAGCCTGCTGCAATAAAACAGACACATAATTTCGGCATGGCAAGGTGTAGCATCTCTCTTCTTATTAACATCAGCTCTGTTTCTTGTTTCATCACAGGAAAAAAAATCTCCCTTGTCAAAGAACTGCTGTAAGACTTGCAAATAAATGACTTCAAACTGAGAGAAGCTTAGCACAGCTATTAGTGGAAGGCTCCCTTTTGCCTCACTTGGTAAACCTGCTTTCTATACACCCCCAGGGTTCTGGTTCAAGGACTGGCTGAGTGCACGCACAGCAAGTTCAGTTACCAGATTTAATGTCAGATGCAAACAGCTGCCATATCCATCTGTGGGACATGCTGAAAGGGTGAAGAGACCAAAACCTGAGATTGCCTGTGATTTTCCAGGATTAACAGTCCCTGAAGTACCAGAAATCTAAATGAACAAAGCACAGGGTGAATCCAGGTAATTTGGCAGGTCTGAGACAGGTGTATGGCAGGAAATATTGCAGGGCAAGTATAACATTTATGCTTTTCTTTCAAAAGTGATTGTGAACAATGTTCATTTTCCCCTTGTGCTTTCTGTTCACCTTTAGCAACTGGCCGGGCAGTTGTCTCGGTGTTGCTGCTGTTGTGCTGCGCCATCCGCAGGAATGTTCCTTGGCAGCATTCCTTTGACCATCTCTAACATTTTTGTCATAAAGAATACCCAGTCCCTCCCTTTTGTTGCTAAGCTAATTCATGCAGCACGGTTAAGACTGAGATTTATCCTCTGCCTCATTTCCCTCATATCTAGCTGCTGAGCTTCCAGCCTATCTTGTCAATATCTCAACTTGACTGCATGGCTGTGTTACTACCTTACAATTTTTACTGTGGGGAAGAAGGTGTACATTGACATTCATTCGAATTTGCATTCAGATTCACAAATGTTTGTTTAATTTTCATGACTTCAGATATGGCTGATTTAGTGCAGAATATTTTAAAAGGTGAGTCATAGAGGATATTTTTTTAATTTATTTTTAGTTATTGAAGACCTCAAGTCTGCAATGAAGTAATAATATGCATATAGAGAGAGTTCCCAATAACTAAAGAGACAATCCTAGTTAAATTTATGTTTGGAGAGAAGGATCAACACAGAGTGTTTGTATAGCTGAGTTGCAGCTTCTCTGCAACTACTGAAGACATTTCAAACACTGTCAGTGCAAAAAGGAGAAAGAAAAAAAACATGTAGCCTGTCTTGTTTGAGATAATTGCCGTATATGCTCATGCAAAGGAAAAATAAATGGGAAGAATTTACCTCATATTTGAAAACAAATTATTTTAAAGAGGTAACAGAGATCACATTTTGAAAAGGAACCTTTCTTTAATAGGCACATCCAAGACACTAGACATCACACTATGAATACAACCCTAATCATATCAGTCTTTGCAAACGCGTGAAACATGCTTGAATTTAACTGCAGGCCAACAAGTAAAGAATAAAAGAAAAAAGCCTCTAAGCAAGGTCAAATGCTTCAACTGAGAAACTTCTGATAAATCAAAGCCATAATGTTTAAATCTTCAAGTATGCTCTGTTAGTTATTTGCAATCTTAATCAGTCTTTCTTTTAAAATACTTTTGAAAGTTTTGAACAATGACACAAAATTAGGCCTGTGATGAGCAGTTCCCCAGAGTTTTGAGTTTTGTTCAGAAAGTCCTTCAAAACTTGCAGTCTAATTAGAGCTCCTAAGGAAGCAGCATTCTTCTGTGGATAGTAATTGGAATATCAGTCACAAAAGCAAGGGTAATATGTTATAAGCATAATCAAGTTAGCTTTAAACAGGGTAGTGCAGGCACCTCTAATAGTTTAACCACAGCAATAAAGAAGCTATTGTGAGCTTACAGCTATGATTTATTGGCAGTTTTGAAGCCCACACTCATCTTGTGTTGATGTGGTTTCTAATGCTTTAACCGGTTTTAAACTAGTCAGTGATTATTGACTTGATCCTACTGTGGCTAACACTTCAGACTTAGTCTTGAATTGCTCTCTTAGGTCTACCTGTTTGGACTTGAGAAATAATTGCTTTTCTCCATTCCTCAGTTTTGCCATTTGTAGACTAGGAATAATAATAGCCCTTTTAAAATTGCTTTAAAGGCTATGGATATAAACTATGATAGAATATTCTCAGAACAACTGAGAGGAAAGTAAGATTTTGTAGCATGAGGAGCAAACACAAGTGGGTCTAGCCTATGTTCTGTGCATAAATTTCAACTAGTCACTGGTTAGTATCCTATCTACTCTGCCTTCTTGCTTTAATTAGGCCTTGTTGAGAATAACGTAAAGTGCTCTGTAAGCATTCAAGGCATTTGAGCCAGTTTAATTTCTCCAGTGTATAGCAAGCTCCTGATGCATAAAGCAATCCCATCTAAGCCAAGAGATATTAACTGTGATTATGAAAAACCTGTATGACTAAAATTAGTTCTGAATCAGTCCTGTAAAAACACGTGTTAACAAAACATTAGGTCATACCTACCCTGTGCCTTGTGTACATATATATATGTTACAGATTTGAAAAGGAGTCACAAAACACAAATACAGCACCTGTCAAGCAAGAATCTTAACCATTTTCATTGGCTTGATGTCCAAGATTTCCTCCTCTTCTCTCATCTACCCTCAACCTACACAAACAAAAGGACAGACTAATATTTATGTTCCTCAGCCGCTCAAACAGACCAAACAAAACCCCTCAACCACCCCTGTGCAGACATTTTATAGAGCACAGCAGATGTCCAGAACAGCTGACAAGACAGGAAAATGTTAACACTAACACTGTAACAAGCCAAGTAGAATTTTGCTGGTCACAGGCTGCTCAGCAAGCAAGTTCAAGGAGTTAACAGCAAAACTGCTGCATATATTTAAACTTTGTGCTGTGGGTCATGTAAACACTCCTTTCATGGAAACTGTGCTGGGAATGAAGGAACTCTCTGACCCTCCTGTGTCTTCCCTATAAGGTTTATCATAATGCTGTGACATAACTACATACTGTATCTGTCAAAAAGATGGCATCTTGCTGTTTAAGAAAACCAAGCTCGTGTTTATCAGTGGAATCTGGAGAAAAGCAATAATGCAGTCCTGTGCCATTGGAAACATTTCTGTTGATCTTGACATTTTTTAAAGCAAATTGGCATTTGAAAGTGAATGTAAACTATAGGACTGTAACGGTTCTTTTCTAATAGTAATAAAAGCAGGTATGGAATTGAAGAGGCATACATGGTCTTGAGGAGTTTAAATTGCAATTAAATTTCTCAGATGGAGTACTAGCGCTTCTGCAGAGAATCAGGAAAAGAAATGGTAACGTTTAATTGTAGGTATCATTTCTTTGCCTTTTTCTTGTTTTTCAGAGGCAGGCAGGGAAGTTGGCGATTATGCTACAGCATTCTAGTCATTTCACTGCAGTCCTAAAGCAATATGTCATTGTCAGACACTTTATCTGTCACTTGCACTCTTGCCTGCAGACAGCAGTAGCCTTCTGGGAGATTTCATGGTGGGTTGTTTTTTTTTTTTTCCAGGCTCCAGCAGGTGTGAAGTCACCACAACTCTATTAGCTCCACTGTGGCAATGAAAGCACATTATTATAATAGAATTGGATGTCTACTCATTACTAGGGAAGCGACTTGCTCCAGGACTTGCCCTTTTTCTATGTAAGGCCACACTTTCCTACCAGCTCTTTTTCAGAAGAGGCCTCAAAAATGAAGACATCAAACACTCAGCTGGAATCCAACTGCATTCCACCCTGGCATCCTCACAGACTGGACCTGAAAAGCCCGTCTTCTCTTATTTCAGTCTTGACAAAAGCAGGACAATGGGTGGCTATTGGTAAAGTCTTTTTTTTGCAGTTAAGAGCCATAAGCATTATCCCAGGAATCTCCATTCACATGAAGATAATGCACAGTCACTCTCTCCTTGTTTAGACTACAGCTCAGCCTATCTCAGACCACGTCTTATTTTCTTTCTTGCTTTTTAATCCTTGGCTTTACCTACTGAGCCATCCAACAACTGAACAAACTAAATAGGAAAATAACTGTGGTAAGTCTAAGTGCATGGAAGCCTTAGACAAAGATGCCTTGCCTTTTCCCCCTCAGCTCCTAAGCTATATTGGTGGGAAGGAACTTCCAAACAGACATGTTTAAGACCACTGAATGAGTTTCTGGAGCCTGGAAGGGGTCAATGTATTCTGTGGAGAATCATCTATCCTTCAGAGGTAAATGGAGTCGATCACAAATCTTCTTAGCACTCAGCTTCTTAATGGGCTTTTTGCACACTAGTCTGCATTTACACATGAGGTTATTACTATAAAAACAATCCTTGTATGTTGTTAAGAATTTCAGTTCCTGGTGTTTGGGGTTTTTTGTTGTTGTTGTTTGTTTTTAATAAGGGTGAAGAATATGTTAGGAGGTTCAGAAACAAACTTTTCTGTTCCTAAGGGTCTCTCTAAAAGGGTGACAGAGAAGGCATGGTTACGTCTAAGGAAAGATTGCCTGAAGAAAAGCTTTCTTCTTTAGCAAAGATATAAACTACCTGGAGTGTACATGAAAGAGTATTCTTTTTTAGATATATCTTCACATCTTTAAATTAAACAAATATCTCAGCTAGTAATATTTTCCTTTACTGATTCTTCTGCTCCTTCCAGCCTCTATCCTGTCACCAATAACAGCAATAAAAAAGTACTGAAGGGCTTGAAGTTTCCTTTCTTATAACAGTTTGGATCATATTGCAAGGAATAAACCCTACAGAGGTTTATTTCCTTCCCCTACTCCATTCTCTATGTTTCTATGCCTTATACCACTGTTTTGATAGGCCTCTGTTTGCCTGGCACCCGGATTTGACTAGACCCTAACTCCACCAATTTGCCAGTTTCTTCCAGGGAGTTACTATTATACATCATTACACCTGGCTATATACAAATACATTTACCAGATACGCTCAGTTCAGATCACTGTTCAGTACAGATAAATCATTAGAGCTGTTGTATCCTACTTAGGCAGTTGCACAGACTGAGTATAATATCTGAGAAACTTCTGTAAGTGCACTAAGTTCGAAATCACCTTTGTTTCACCATCTGCCTTTCAAAAACAAAACTATGTGGGAACATTTTTCGCACTTATTAAGTATATTATCACTATGTGCATTTATGTTAAGATAGAGAAGGTTGAAGAAGTGGGTTTTCTTTCCCATGGGAAGTTGTTCTAGTAAACTTCTTTTGAAGAATAATTACAGTAATTAACATGATCAGCTCTGTTAAAGTTATGTCTCTCTAGGAGAGGAGAGTTTTCTCTTTGGAGATTTTTGTCTGGACATGAGGATTAGAGTTGTCAGCAGTGATGTGCCTCTTGAAGAACAGCTATCCTGGATACAGACCATTTAGTGTTTTAAAGGTATGAATTGAGGACAAGTTCCAAAACAGGATTTAGATCTCTAAGTCTGTAAAACCAACACTTATCCTGTTCAGGGAGCATATTTTCGCCTCACAAATAGCTTAGGCCCTTAAGATTCTGCTACAAATCTGGCCCCGAAGCATTTGCCTCTTATCTGATGTGAGCATCTAGGTGCTCACCAGCTGCTTAAGCTGCCTGAGATATACAAGCTCTTCAGCCCTGTGCCCAGCACAGTCCCTGGGCTACCTGGACAAATGCACTCCAGCAATACAAAATGCAGCAGCCGTAGTCAAATTCTCCAAAAGGAGAAGTCCAGAGGAGGAAGCCTGATGTCAGTGCAGGAGCTCTGTGTACCTGTCTAGCAGCTGGCATGCTCCTCCGGGAAGAAGGAATAAGTCAGTTCCCTTCTTGGCACATAGGGTTACAAATTCTCAACTTTCACTTTCAAAACAGTACAAAAATGACATTAAAAATAGTTACCAATATCCAATTTTATAGACATTCCATGCCCAGCTGGTGTTTGACAGCTGTTCCACTTAAAGTATAACCTAGTCCAGATGTGCTCCCCTTCAGGGCCCCGGGGGGCTGGGGTGTCCCCAGGCGATACCAGCCAGGACCTGTCCCACCACCCCAGCCAGGAGCAGGGAAGCTGGGGGCACCGGAGCAGCCCCAGCCATGGTCACCAGGCCCTTCCTTGGATGGCCAAGGGATGGGCCAAGGCTGGGCTGGGACGTGGGCCTGAAGACGGGCCTGGCTTGGCAGGGCCCATGGCCGGGCAGGGCTGTGGGGAGCCGGAGATGGGCCCTGCTGTGGCATCGCTGGGGCAGGGGCTGGCGGCCCTGGGGGGCGAAATGGGGGCCGGGTCCGTGGGTAGGGTGGAGGGAGCCCTTGAGGGGGGCTGGCAGGGACAGGCAGTCCCGCTAGTGCCCTTGCCTTGTGGTAGCTGCAGCACAATGCACGCACAGGCATGACCCGGCTTTTTAGGCTCAGGTTGCTTTGGTGAAGGAGCATTTCTGACAAATTTGAGAGGTCTCCCGTCTCTGACGTGAAAGTCTTGATTATGGGGATGTAAGGTTATGTCCTTCTCGCTGTCTCCCGTGACCTTTCTTCCTTCGCTAGAGAGCTTTAGCAGGCAGCACACGGGGTATGGTGAGGTAGGCAGCGTACACTAGCTCATCCTTCTGCAGCTGGTCACAACCTCAGGCCGATACTTCAGCTCCCTGCTCTCACAGCAGGTTTTCTCTGTACTCCCCTGTCAGGCAGTAGTTGTCACTCAACCACTCCCTTTTTTTTGTATACTGTTTTTCCATAAAAAGTAAGTGTTGGTCAACTCTGCTCAGTGGCGTGATTTAGGTGCCTAAGCTGAGAAGAGATCTGCATTTTCAGAAGGGATTTTCAGATTCCTGTGGGTGTCTTACTGAAGGCTACAGCTACAGAAGAGTCCAGCAAAGACAGGATTAGAGACATGGCCTTATTGTCTCACCTGGTCATTTCTCTGCCTGACGTATCATCAGCTGTACATATTATTCTTAGGTCCCCAGCAACAATCCTACAATATACAGACAGCTTGAGAGCCTAACTCAGTGCTAAGAATTTGAGACATTTAACTCTTGGGTGTCATGACTCTCAGCACTGTCCAAGTATCTTTTTAAGCTATAAATATTCAGATCTGACAACAGATGGAATATGTTTTGCAGTTTGTGTACCTGTTCTTCAATTTTTTATTATAATCATACACTTACTGTTGACAGACAATAACAAAAGAAGACTTGTGATGCTACTTGCTTAGAATAGACAAATTAGTCTGGAATAAGTAAAATCCTCTCAATTTAAAGACTAGAGAGAAAGGAAAACAATTTTTCTGATATCACTGTGGAATACCAATAGACTGTGAGTATGTCATTAGGAACAATAAAAAAAATAGAGAGGGAAAACATAATTGAATATACAGCACTCAAAAATGTTGTTCTAGCTTCCATTCTAAGTGTCCATGAAATGGTTTATCATCTTTATGTCCTAACTCTACAATAGCTGTGGTTTATGCCACTAAACCAAATGTTCATCAGATGAACATTTTACAGCAGCTTTAATGCTGTCTTTAGAAAGCAAAACCAAAACAAACCCCTGTAGCCCTGGCTGAATATTGCAAGACATTTTTCATTGATGTTTGAATATCTGCAATTGCTCCCTTTCATTTGGTACTTTTCCTTCTTTGCAGTATGTTAGCCATGGTAATTAATAGACTCTCTGGGTGATTTGATTTTATCAGATTTATATCAAACAGTCAGAAACATGACATATAAGCAATGTAATCAGCAAAACTGTAAGCTACCAAATATTTCCAATTGAGTTAATTTGTGCTGGTTAAAGCTGATGAATTTTTAAAATGTCAGTAATCTATAAAATAAGTTTTGAAATGTGAAAGAGAAAACACATGAGAAAATCTTGATAACTTTCTTATGACCTTCTATCTCTTTTCTTTCTTCAGATATACAAAAGATGAGAATTTGAGAGATTTGAAACAGAAAGTCAAGTTTGGATTAACTGCAACTGATAATAGACTTTTGTGAATAATGGAAATAATCAATAGAATATTTTGTTTAATTTATGAATTTTAGCATAAAAAATATCTGACAAGCAAAGTTATGAAGGATCTATGACTGAATAATTTCAGAAATGATGTGTGTTGCTTACTGAAGGGCATTCATGATTCTACACTGTCTCTCAGCAGAGTCACAAAGAAATGAATCTAAGATCTTCATCCATAAAGATATGCCAGAGACTTTGTGAGAAAAGACACTGTTCCTTCCCACTTCAGTTTCTTGATCTGGAATGACTTGGGATTTATTTCTTCTGGTGGCATGAACTAGATAGGTAGAGAAGGGTAAAAACCCCACTACTTCTTACAATATCCCTGAACAGTGGAAAGGTGTATTCCTTCAACTAAAAATATTCTTCCTCCTTCAACATAATCTGGAAATGGTGGAATGATTTATAGCATTGTATCCCCTTCACAGAGTAGTCAATTAACTGTTTCAGCAATGCATATTCAAACCCTAGCAGCAGCCGGAATTAAAGAGCTGCATATTACAATAGTCTTTTGTACAATATTTCTGTAAAACTGAATATTCAAGAATGTTCCTGTCCCTGTCTTTCTAGTGTATTTTTTCATCCTTACTGTTACTCATTTATCTACTTTCTTTTCCTGTTTATAGTTCTTGTTCCTTTTTTTTTTTTTAGTTCTTAGATTGTTTTCTCTGGGTTTAGGCTAGAAAAGGCATTTGCAAAAGTCATATTAATATTCACTGTTATAAAAGGACATAAATATTGAAAACATGGAAAGGAAACTTTCAAAGCAATGAAGTAGTAGAAGTGTTTTAATTTTTTAAATAAAAGACAAACTGCTGTTTTCTAATGTAGCTTATTACTTTGGATACCAGTACATCAACAAATAAGGTAATTTTCATTTTAGTGAAATTGCATGAACATGACAACATTTTGATGTTAACATCTTCTTAACTTTTAATACTTTTAATGATCTTTTCACTTCACCTGAATAATGACTGACATCTGGATCTTAAAGCCATCAAGCATAATAATCTAGCAAATGTATCAGGCAAGGAACTGAAAGCTTCATTAAAGAACCTGCTTAATTAACCTACGTGTCTACAGAAGTGCTGCGGACATTTTCAGAAGACTCCAACAGATACAATTCTGTCCTAGACAAAGAACCATTCGCGGCATTCAGGTAGGTCTGGGCCACCTTTTGCAATTTCCAAATTTTCAGATCAGTGGCTGCTAGGGTATGCAAAATTATCTATTTAAATCAGTGAAGTCAAGTAACGGTGGCAGGATGACTGAGTTACTTTCATTTGCATGTGTAAAGGAAGCAACAATGTACTTTTTTTTACAGAAAGCTTTCTTAATACCTTTGTGCTTTTAGTAGGTGTTCAGATGTCCCCATCATATTAATCTGTGAAGAATTTATTAAAGTGACACATCTGTAAAGAATCCCTTTGTTTGAAAGTAATTATTTCTTTGTAGTTATGGCTGCTAAAATCACAGTTATACCTAGATCTACAGGTAAAATGATATACACTGTAGAAAAAATGATAATTTTTTAATAAAGAATCTTAGGAAAAACTACACTATTGCCAGCAACAAATTACATTAATAACAGTATATTAATAACAATCCATTTGAAAAGTTTACTTTTAATTTGTTTGCAATGAATTAGAAATCCATTTCCTCATAGTCTTTTTTTTTTAATGAAAAACATGGTTTAATTTAAGAAAAGGAATGATTTTTAACAACATTAACACTCAGAGTCTTAAAGTACCCATGAGAAATATATACTTGTTTAAGCAGTCAGAATTAAAATTGTGTGAAAAATTAAAAGTAGCCCTTCTTCTATTCATTGCCATCCATCTTGGAAATGCAAATGCAATATTTTCATCACCAAAAGATCTGTTTCAAATCCACATTACTGCATATTGTTAATGTTTGTATAGGAATTTAAAAAAAAAGAAAAAGTAAAAATAACAACCTTCAAGTCATTCCTTGAATGCCACACTGCGAAGAATATAGTTTACTTCAGCATGGGACATCTTTTGCAAATAATTTCTGTAGTGAACTTTAGATGTAGTTTTTCACTGTTTAATTAATTACAAAAATATATGCTATAGTTTGCAGAATTTTGCTATTTTTGTAACATTTCTTGAAGCTCAGCCATCCTGTGATAGTAAAGCTGTCTTGAGGCCAGAGGTGGCTGCAGCTCACTGTTCCTGACAATATTTGTGTAACACTAGGAAGTCAAATGAGTATGCAGAATTATCTGCTTCATATAAATTTAAATTTACATTTAAATTTATATTTTCACCTTTAGACATCTCCCTTTGCAACAACAAAGCAAATGACATACAACCATATTTCTCCACTAGTATTTGCCATCTGAATATTTGTGGAATCTCAGGTCTTAAATGTTAGAAGACATTTTTAATTTTTTTTTTTTTTTTTGAGAGAGATAGAACATGGATCAAATTCTTCCCAAGGCTATTCCAGTGTCTTCCAAAATAATTCTGCCTTTATGAGTAGAAGAATCTGTTCGAAATTCTGTTTTAACAGCGAACAAAATGTCCTCAGATGTTTAGCAATAAAGTCTTTCAGGCTCTGCCTCCTCATGTAGTGTATCTCCTATCCAAGATATGTTTATCTATCTCTAGTACTCATTTTCTTTACTTTGATTTAGAAAGAAAACAAACACAAAACCTAGAAGGATAAGTCTTCCTGACCTGAACTACATTCCTCACCTTATAATTCTCAGTAACATGGAAATAAATGATCACTGCAAAAGTTCAGCAAACCAGTTACTCGCTGAAAGTCCTTTCCACACTTTGATCAGCTAGTATCATCAGGCATCTCTTAATACTTTTTCCCAGTGTTACCTAAGGGTCATCAAGGTCTCACTGCCTGAGTCTGCGTTCCTTCTTCTTTCAAACTGACAAAATCAGATGTTCTGAATTAGTTAATATCACACAAATGGTATTTATGTTAATTTTACATGCATGCACACACACATAGATAATAGCTAGGCAGCCGGTTTGCTGGTATGCATCACTGCTTATCATGCTGATTATAATCATCTCATTGCTACCTTATTCTTCCTCCATCTGTTTGTTGCATCCATCTGTTGTCTATCGTCTTATAATGAGACTGCAAGTTCTTTGCGGCTGGGAGAATTTCCTTGTTATTTGTTTGCATGCAGTTAGGAAGAATGGTTTGATGCTATCCAAGGTGTTATTGTAGTTTAGACGATGGTAATAAGAATGTTCTAAATAACTTTTTTTTCCTCTCAGAACAGTTTGTAGGAAAGATTCATAGACGGTCATTTTAACATATTGGTGTGGTAACATGACTAGTGATGAATTGTTTTTAGGAAATATTTTTTGAAACATAGATCTTTTAAAATAATTTTCCCATCTTTTCAAGTTCATGGACTTTCTAGGAAATAGGAAAATTTAGCATGCAAATAAAACCTTTGAAATTCTGACTTCAGAGTCTGTGCAACAGATGTCTACTCCAATGATGCAGAGATTTCAATTTTTTTTCTATTGTGATAGCTGTGTTAAAGGAAAAGAAAAAACATTTATTATGTTGGTTAAACCAAATTTGCCCAGTTAGGATGATCTTTTTTATTGTTTTATCCCTTTAAGCCAGTCTGTAATGAAAAAGTGAGTTCTGACTTAAGGACATCTTGGAATTTAAAAAAAAAAATCTGATTTCCCTGGAGATTTTTATTTCTTCATTTATTTGTTTTCAACTCTTATGTTTTTAACTGGAAATGTGGAAGTTGCTGCAAGGAAGTGAAACTCAGATGAACTGGACTATTACTCTCTGCCACTTCCCAAGTTCTCTGACTTTACCTTGCCTGAAGCGCAAAATGAAGAGTATGAGAATGAAGCCAGACAGAATTATATATTGCCCTGAAAACACCTAAACACCTCTGAAGCATGGAGACGACAGGTAACTTACGAGTTCTACGTAACTGCTTGCATTGACCCAGACATAATTCCCACCTGCTCTGCTGTCAGTCTTAAACTAACATGTAGGTTATTTCCCCTTTAAAATTTATTTTCCCACTCCAAGTACTATATGAGGATTAAAAAAACAACAATATGTAAATGCCAGCAAGACTGCATCTTAAGAACATATGAAATCACACAGAAAATTTAAACCTTGTAGGTTATCAAGTGACAAGGACTTTTAAACTTTTAAACAGCATTGTGAATAAGCTGTTACAGACTTCACAAACTTTTCATTTTATTTTAGGATTAATTGTTCACTGGGAAAAGGTCATTTTTCTCATGTTAACGTAGCTGCCTACTGCTGCTACTTATGAATTTTATAAGGAATTTCAAAATTCTGTATAATTAGTTGATAAGAACCTATTAACTGCCATTCACATCATATTCATTAGCCCATGAAATAAAACCTGACTTTTTACTTCTTATCCACTATGATTTATTTAAAAGATCATGAGTTCAGCTTAAAAAATATTAAATGAAAAAAAGTGAAAACCATCCATTTAAGTCAAAATTACAGACATTATACCTGATTTTTTTGTTCTTTAGAAACTGAAATTTGTCTTGCAGAGGTGGATAGATAGATAGATAGATAGATAGGTAGATAGATAGATGGGTAGATAGGGATTTTCCAGACTTCTTTGCTGTTACATAGATTTGAACCTGTCTGTAATATAAGGATCTCTGAAAAACCCCACTATATGTTATTATCTTACTACAGAAACCAGGAGTAATTGGAAAATGTGTTCAATATGACAAATTCTCCATGGATATAGTGTCTATACTGAGGACCATATTCTCACAAGAGAAGGGGCTTTGACATCATTGCCTTTTCACATAGCTGTTACATTGACCCAGCCTGTACTGCTAAACCAACAACAAGAGATTTAGCCTGTGGCTGCAGAACCTCTGGAGTTCACATGGGGAGTGAGAGAGAGAGTGAGAGAGACCACGTGTGTACGTGTGTGTGTGCACGCACAAGTTGTACATGGGTGGTACAGCTCCTGAGAGGAAGGAAGACAAGAGGTGATGGTGGGCAAGAGAGCCATTCTTAGCTGCCTTATCAGGAACAATTCATTATTTTACTGACCAAAAAAACCTGTTCCAGCATAGCCTCAATGTTGACAATAAGCCTGCTATCTGCAGACCACAAGTGAGGGAGATCCCTGCTCCACAGTGCTGGGCAAGTGTAGAGAGAGGTCAGCCGAGCTGTCCTCATCTGCATGAGTGACACTTGTTATGTGAAATATTGGCCTGTTCTAAGTTAGAGGGAGATTATCACACATGGAAGAGTGACCAAACTGCCCTTCATCTTTAATGAAAATTCATTTTGGCTAAATTCAAGATTTTTCCTTCCATATTGGTGCTTGTAACACAAATTAACAATACAGCAGGAGCTCTAGAGGACCGAGGGTGGTCAGTGGTGGTGGAGGAGGTTGCGGGTAGGTGGGAGAAGCAGGTAGCCATCAGTAAACTGTGTGAAGTTGGTCACCTTTTAGGCAGGTTTGCAAGGAGAATTGAAGAGAGCCTGGTGGTTTGGACAGCGGGGGAATGAATTTTCAGGGGGCTGCAGTAACCTCAGGTGGATACTATGGGTGTGCTTTTCCCCCTTCTCAGCTCTCTAACCTGATTCATTTCTTGTCTTATTTTTAAAAAATTAATGATAATTTTTCAGAAAGTTTTGCTTATGCTAAAAAAGACTGAAAATTTACTTGAATATGCCTGATTTTTGTTTGTTTTTTTCTAAGTGAAGTTTGAGTGCATGGTGCATTTTAACCATTATACTTACAGCTTGCCTTTGATCCACAAGAAAAGCTACAAAAGTAATTAAATATGAGTCAAATGGGTTAAAATATGCACACCTATGTGCGAATGGGTACATTGTTCTGCACCGATGTTTTTATGTCTATAGTTCTGTCTCTTTCATGTAGGAATAACAGAGCAAGTTATGAAAGCAAAATTTAAAAGATAGATAAATGCATTCTGTACATAGGCAAATACAAAGATTTAATAAACATTTTGTTCTCCTAGTAATGTTGATTACTCCTGGAAGAAAAATCACACTGCATTTCTGAGAGGAAATGAACCATAGTTTCTGCCTTTGTGTGTATGTTCAAATACACATTCACCTCACACTGATGTTTGCTGCTAACCCTAAAATGGTACATGTCCTATGGCTCATAAGTACATTATTATATTTCATAACAGTGGAGTTAATAGTGGCCATGAAAGTTGACCATCTGTTCATTCATTCAGCCATAGCCACATTAAATAAAAGTCTACACAAGTTTGCATCTCAAATTTGAGAATCATAGAAGCTACTCTTTAATCTGTGTGTTGACTAATAATACTAAGTTGACTGCTTTTTAGGCACTAAAAAATGAGTGCATGCAGTGTGAGATTTAACAGGGTATTCAGGCAAAAGAGCTGAAACTTGAAACAAAATTATTGTCAGACACTTAGATGCAGGCAAATCCTTGCAGAGACATGTTAGAACTCTACCAGTAACATCCCTTGATTGTATATATAATTTCTTTTTATTTTTATTGCTGTTGTTAAGGGGTGATTGGGAATGAAAAGAGAAAACTGTTCTGCAATTTATCACTACAGCCAAGATAAACAAGAACTTAATTTTACACTGAAAGGGAACATCTTTAATCTGCAGAATCATAATCATTATTTTTTTGATACTTATGAATATTGTGTTTAATCATACATTTTGTTCAATGATGTATATTATTCATGAGAAGTTGAGAATTGTATGAAACAAAAAGTTGTATAAATTACTAGAGTTGTAAAATCTCAAACACTTTTTTTTGGTGTCTTTTCAATCACTAGCTGGAAAAAAAGTACGACTAATAACATAAGAAGCCTTGACTTTCACTCGCATTTTGATGTGCATTTTCACATGACCTCTTTAGGGTACAGCTACAATCTAAGGAGTTTTACAAACAAGGCAAACTAAAGAGACATGTTCAGGGGTAAAGCAGAAGTATAAACAACAGTGCAAATGAGAGGAAGAGATTTGAATCTGAATGGCCAGTTAATGATTCAATTAGTTTTTCACTTTGTTAAACTATGGTAATCCTTCTCTACTAGTTCTCCATATTGAAGCCTGTTGAAAGAAAGAATGCGAAGTATCTTAAGAAAATTCTAAGAAAAAAAGTAAAGCCTTTTGTAAACCATTGCTGCTTCCCAACAAAATGCTGCTTATGAACAATAATGTGGATGCAAGGCAGATATTTTACTGAGTCTAAGATTCTGAACAGGCTTGCTCGCTCTGAATAAAAGCTGTCAGTCTGAAGTGATTCCTTCAGTTATGCAGGCTGATTGAAGTGCAAGTCTGGCTTCAGGATTGGTAAGAACCTAGTAAGTCATATGTACTGTGACATCTCTTTATCCTTTCCTATTCTCATCACTTCACATTTATCTTTCCACCGTACACTTTAACTTCTTTTTCCCTTTTCTACTCTTTCTCCCCTCCCCAGCTTGGAAACTGCCTTAATGCAGGTTAGATACCTTCTCAATTTCTCCATAGTGCAGAGATATGGAAATCGAGTTTTCAAAAATGTACGTACATAAACACAGATCTGTATGTATGGACACATGCGTATATGGGTGTATTAACATATGGAGGCTCTGCAAAGATGGCATTCTGATTTGTGGTTTCTAAAAGGCAGCTGTGCAGATAGGTGACCGAGATTTTTTTATTATGACTGGTGGTAGCATGTAAAAGCTACTGATTAAAATATACGATGACTGACATTTTGCACCGAGGCAACACAGCACTCCCTGCCCTTTTAAGCGTTGTGCTGAAATTAAGCAATGGTTACATGGAGTCAGATAACTGTTAAGTAATGGCTTACATTAATGGATTACTTAAAAAAACCTGAGAAGTTATCCGATTACTTTACAAGCCAACAAATAATGCTATTTACTTAACTACTTTTCTTGGCAATCCTGTCATTCCCAACCACTGCGTGAATGATTATTAATGATATCATGGTATTCAGTTTGGCCTCAGTCTCACTACATAATTTGAATGCCTCATGTGAACAGAGTTAGACACTTGTGATCTGTTGCTTCTGTGAGAAAGTAATCATGAGCAGACAACTGATTACTATTTTTGGATCCCGTAATTCATCTTCACCACTTTCAGTAAGAAACAAGGTGATGTCTACAAGTAACCTTTTACAGCAAGGGTAGATGTTTGTGCTGGTAGAATGTAAGACTTCTGTAGGTTCCACGGGTTCCTCAAACTTAACCCAAGTGAGAATTAATTCTGCTAAGAATTAGACTAAAATGAGAAGACCTGCCTCCACATTTGTATCACCCTAAGTAAATATATTTTAAACTGGTTTATGTTAAGTACCTGCAATGCTATTGTGTAAACCAGAGATGGAAAAGGAGGGAGTGAATTTCCTCCTGTAGGGCATGGGCTGAGCAGGCAGAGGTATGGGAGCTTCACTGCCTCTCACCTCCTCTGGCCTCCCTCCTGTTCAACCTTGCCCAGGCACACAGGCACAGGCTTCCCTATCACGGTGTTTCACCTGACAGGGCCATGTTGGTTGCCTCATGGACCTATCATCCTTCACTCCTTTCAGTTTTGCCTAGGGCTGTAGCAACAAAATCTGACTCTCTGCTTTAGATGGGATAGTCACACAAGCCACATAAAATGCTTCATGTTACCAGACATAATGAAAATATAGTTCACCTATTAAGTGAATTTGCGACTTCATGTAGGGACGGAAAGGAAACTAGAACACAAACTTCGTAAATAAATCAGGATGAAACTAACATTAGAACAAAGCACTACACAACCCCCTTTTTAACACTTAAAATATCTTAAAAGATGTGTGTGGGTGTTCTGCATCATCTTGGATTTCACGTTTTAAAAATTCCAATGTCAGTTAAAGCTATAATTTTGTTTCAAAATACTTTTTTTTTTTTACATGAGGCTTTGTGGTTATAATACAAAGTATCAAATTTTCTCAATTAAATAACAAAAGTGTTATGTAATTGGTATTATTACGAAAGCTGATGCGTACATTCTACTAGCCATTCTAGGAAGAAACATTTTTCTTTAAAACAATAAGCATAACTTGTAATTCCTTTAACTTCAGAAGTAAATGGGATGCTTTTTTTTCTTAAGAGGCCAAACTTCCATTTTAACCACGGAAAGGGACATTTTTATTTAATTCAGCAATACAATAAATGCATCTCATAGCATTATTGCAACATTACTAGCATTTAAAAATAAGATTCATCGTGCTTTTTATTTAGTTTTTTATCTGGCTTTTTTTTTTTTTTTTTTAGTAACTTTTCTTGATTTCTTCAAACTATAGGCAACATTTTTGGCTTGGGATGACTGCAAGCTCAATTCTGCAGTCAATTCTGAAGACATGAATACATTCTTTAAATTTACCAGTGAGGAGCAAGACCTCAGTTCCTCTCCTTGTTTTGATTTGCGTATGTATGAAAGCAAGTATTAGTACAGGGTAAAGATGTCTGCACACTTATATATGCATGTATACATTTGAAAGCTTTGTCTCCATATACCTGCTTAAAAGAAAAAATATCTAATCATACACTGAAGAAGAAGTTATATAGAAATAAATACATGTGTGTGAAAGAGTTAAAAAAAAAAAAAAAAGAAAGAGAAAAGGCAAGGCAATGCTACATAGGAAGGAGACAGAAAGTACAGCTATAGCCATTCTTGCCTAGTTCCAGGGACTCTGACTTTTGAAAGACACTAGAAATCTGCCACACAATAGCCTATTTCACACTATAATTTCTCAAAGAAGTTTCTTAATAATTATCTAGTGCCTTGGCTGTTCAAATATTAATGTATGATAGCATTTTTCATGCACACAGAGCCACTATCTTCAAAAGTAAAAAAAAAATATATAAAAAAATTACCTCATTAGTGACAACATTTTAGAGTTAAAAACCTCTGTTCTCTGTTGATAATAAATTCAGTCAATTGCCTACACACTTGTGAGCTATTACGCAATAAAACAACAACTACAACAGCAAATAAAAGGAGTATGGGAAAATAGCAACTAACCATTTCAGAAGGCCATCTGTGGCAATGTTTCAGACTAATTTAAAAATACCCACTTGAGATCACATGAAACCAACTATTCTTTTCCATCCTGTTCTTTCTTAATTCTTCATTTGTCTGATATTATTTGTAGCAATGGTTTACATGCAAATTGCAGATTTAAAATGTTAGAGAATAAAACTAAAGCTTTTTTTTTTTCTTAATGCCTTTTGGTGCAGTACAGCGTAGATAATTTAGATTCAAGCTGCTCTAAGTGCATACAATTAGATTTGATTTAGGTCAGTCACCCTACTAAGGGCCAACTAATATTTTCATTTTAAATCGAAGTGGGATTTTTGTGGTGCTAATGCTTTCAGAATGTGTAGAATATAACCCTTATGGTTATGGTTCATAGAGATCTTGGAGGTACAAATTCCTCTAGAACTTGTGAGAATTCAATATTTACTGCAGAAAAGCTTCTATGATTAAGCTTTTTTCTTTCTTTCTTTCCCTTCTCTATAATCTTTCAGTTAAATCCTCAGGATCCCTGTCACTACTAAACTGGATTAAGGTCCTGTTTCCAGATGAGATTAAAAACTAAGAAGCTTGTGAATGTAAAGGTAACCAAGAAGGTATTTTCTTTTCAGAGGGACAAATGATGAAGCTTAAGCATGCAGAAAGGTGGGACAAATAGAATTTGATAACAGTTGCAGACTTGCATTATTGTATGAAAGTATTAAGGAGTCATGGAGTCCCAATAAAGGAAATAAGTCTTTAAACTAATGTTTTGGGCCATTTATGTAGAACTGCTGTATTTTTATCTTTTCCTCTTCCACGGGGAAGAATTCATGAGATTCCATGGAACCGGTAATTCAATTTATTCATTGCCGTTAGTAGAGGCCAGAGAATGACTAGACTAAGAAGTCCTGACTTAACAGGAAAATAGTTTTTGGTTTAACCCAGAGAACAGCTGAAAATTATGGTCCAAGGACAGTAGGAGTAGGAGTAAAGCTAAGAGACCTGACTGGTTTTAGGCCCCAAAAGAGGCTGCTTGGTCTGCTAAGGTTTTCAGAAGGTCAGATGTTTTCCCCTTCTCTCTCTTTCAGCTGTACTCCAAAATACTCAACAACTAAGTACATATGGACACCATATTAACTATACCAGATGCAGTGTTCACAGTTATTTCATTGAAAATGATTAAGCGTGAGCTCACATTGACCACTCATTTTAACACCTCATGGTTAAACTGCTATTTCCTTTCAGCCAAGATGAGGTAAACCTGAGAACAATATCTTAAATACTGTCCTATTACACTACAAACTCATAATCAGTGGAGGGGAAAGTAAAAAAAAAAGTAAAAATTTCTAGGAAAAGTAACAGAAGAAGCAATCTGTTTTTTTTCTCCCAGGAACATATAACTGTTAATCTGGGGCAAACATTTATAGCACATTGTAAGTATAAATAAATAAATAAATAAATGAAATGAACACATCTAAAATATTAAATACTTAATGTTTGAGTTTCCACCATGTCTGAATATTTCAAATCTATTAGCATGTAGACTCTTGAAACTCCCAATGATAGAAGAACTACTTACTTAAATGGGGACACATTGTCAAATATTGGAGGATCTTAAAGGTCTTTTCCAACCTAAAAGATTCTATGACTCTATAAAAAATTTCTTCACTGAAAAGGTTGTCAGGCATTGGAACAGGCTGCCCAGGGAAGTGGTGGAGTCACCATCCCTGGAGGTATTCAAAAAATGCATAGATGTGGCTCTTCAGGACATGGTTTAGTGGGGATGGTGGTGTTGGGTTGACAGTTGGACTTGATGATCTTAAAGGTCTTTTCCAACCTAAATGATTCAATGATTCTATGATTCTACAATTCTAATTTCACACTGCCATTCAACCACTGGATTACTTTAATTCCTTAACTTAATTCTTACTATATTTTCCTGAAATGGTATACTTTAAACAAAACATTTGCAGCACCTTTTAGTTGCCATGGTCAGAGGGATAGCTGAGTGATGGATACATACCATTGGACAATGTCCAAAGCACAGTGTAATATTAAGAAAGCTGGACACAGACGTTAGGAAGATAAACATTACAAGAGAGGCAAAAATAACAAAACCCCTCCCAATTTCCTGAAATTGTTGCTCCATGCAAGAAAAATGGTGATGCATGTGGAAAAAGAAGGAAGAACCACCAAAGCTGTTTTCACAGAAAGTAATAAATCTTTAAATTAGAACTACAGTAAAAAAGGAGAAATCTTTAATAAAATATTTAATAGATTTAATTTCATAATAAATGTGGGGGTTCATGTAATGAAGCCACAGCAGTGATAGTTTTATTAGTAAACAAAATAGTGCCCAAATCTGTTTTTGTAGCCCAGAAATCCAGTGGCACAGCCTGACCATGTTCACACTATTAAGCTTGACAGAGAGTTTCCATGTGCAAAGTGCCTGTGGGCGGTTGTCCCCACTCCGTGCTAACTTCTGAAAGGTAGCTGGAAATAGTGTGAGAGATCTGGCTGTCCCACAACAAAAGCACACTAGGGATCACTTCAGAAAAGTAATGGGGCAAGTGACCAGATATTAGTATGATTCCAAAGGCAGGGAATGATTCCTGGTACAATTTAATTTACTAACAAGATTTAGCCAGGATGAAAAGAGTGAGGGAGTGGTAAACTCATGATCAGGGCTTATGAAGTCTCCTTCAGGTTTCTACTATGTTCTTCTGGTATCCTCTTTTCCTCCTCTACTATATATGATATCCATTCAGCATCTCTGTCAGTGTAATCAGTATAAATCCTTTACTGAATGGGAGATTACATCGGATTAATGCACTGCCTATTCAGCAAGCTGTAGCCTCAGTTTCTTTATGCTCTTGTTTTTCCTCAGTGTGCTATTAAAAATAATAATAGTGATAAAAATATGTCCTCTGGTTCATATAAGATGTCTAATACAGATTTTATCATGGATAATTTTGGTGCTTTACAAGAAGAGGAATCTTCCCTCTATGTTTTAAGAGAGAATTACTGAAAGGAGAAAGTTTCGGTTATTTCTGGAAAATATCTTTCTCAGTGGGACAACAGAGATATCTGGGTCTTTAAAGGTCACTGTGAGCATCCCATTTTTCAGCTTTTTTTTTTCAAAACATTGGGACTGTTGAGCAAATAGTTTAATCCTTTTGGCCTCAGCTTTTGTTCCATGAAGTTGGAATAATGAAGATTTTGCTCGTCTCACTTGTGGCTGTCTTTGATTTTTCAAACTGTTAAAGGCCCACGCTGCAATGCCTTTAGTGTTTGTAAATGCCTTGCTCATTTTAGTGTATGAGGGCTGCAATTTAGAGCACCTGGAGACTATTATAAAAATAGTGATATAACTGAGAAGGGAAAGAAAAATTTATAATAATAAGTAAGGAAAGTGTGGAAGGTATTATGACTTACCAAAATTATTAAAGTTAATATTTACTGTTTAATGTATTTCCTGGCCCATATAGATAATACTTTAAAATTGAATTGAATTTTATTATTCTTTTTTTACTGGTGGGGAAAATGGGATAGAACAATGAAGTTATAAAGAAGTAAATAGAGGAGACTAGCACTGCTGGATTTTTGGAGTGCCCATAAGTACTAAAGATATGATATTGCAGTAATTTTGATAATCGAAATACATAAGATTCGATAATTTACATACTTTAATAACTTTTAGCTTTTTGGTATCACCAGGGAAACCTGAATTGAGACAAGGTTAATTCTTCAGGCTTCCATAATGCAATGTAGCACGGATTTAGTGTTATTAAACCAATAGATCCATAACATGCAAAAGAAGAGAAAAGTCACATCATCTTAGGAAAAAAGCTATTACGATGACTAAGACTGGCCTGTGGGTATCTTCTGTGTTAAAATAATTTAAATGCTTAATTGATTATAAAACTTTATTTTGTGCACACCACAAAACCACTTATAAATTATAGTCTTGTATAGGTGGAATAGGACTGAAAAGCATGAAACATCAAAACTTCTTTCAGGGTTACAAACCAGAAAGTGAAAGTTGTATTTTGTTTCAAGTTAAATTAGTGTTTTTCACTCTGATGGATAAAAATGTGGCTTTATCGCTAGAAGATACTGTGTAAATGTAAATTTATGATTAAATTGAGACCTCCTGCAAAATTAAATGAAGGGAGAGTCCTACTGAACCACAGCCTGCACCTGTAATGTAAATTTTCTGGCTGAGAAAATAAGATAAAATACAAACTCCTGGTTAAACCTGTGTTCAGTAAAACTTAAAGCCATGGCTCAGACTCAACACATCATTTGGATAATTTTTTGCATTAACTAACTGAACTCAAAGGAACCTTATCACGTTATGGACCAAACATGTTCATTAGTACTTTGTTTCAGATACTAGAAGTGATGGTCAGAACACTACTTTTAGGAACTCTTTCAAAAGATGAGGGCAAAACCAAAGCTTGACAAAAAGAAAGAAGTAGCATGAAATAATCTCCTCTTTATTTAACCTCAAATACCTAATTTTGTATTGTCCTGATTTACTAATACTTCATAACAGTCCTTATTTAAGCTCAATTCTCCTGGCATATATTAGAGAAACACCGGTACTATTTAAGCTACTGGGAATACTTTTATTTTCCACTTTTGAAGTTTGTTCGTGGTACAGGCTGCTCCTGTGCTATTGGTTGCAAATGCTATTAAGGGTAAACTTAATATTTTTGTTTTTGAAATCTTAAAACATTGTCATCCTATATTTAGGAAACCCTACTACATCTCTTAGTAGAAAAGGAAAGAAAAATAAAGGCCAATCAAGTGATGATATATTTTGTGCACACAGAATTCATCTCAATATTCTTTTTGTTACCAAAATGTTTCATTTATTGAGGGGAATAGTATTTTTTTTCTTAAGGCTTACTTGCCAAGCAACACATCTCCACCCCTTCTCCCACAAGAATTGACTAACAATTGTTTTGTAGCAAGAATTGCCTTACTGACTTTCCTTGTCTAAATCAGTTATTACCATGCATGTGGCAAAAATCCTACTTCTTAACACAAGAGTGAAGTGGATTTCTATCATCATGCTATTTGTTTTCCCTAAGTAGCATAATCCAAATTAATAGAGTAGCAGAAAGTCAACTGAAATAACTCCATGTATATATTTCAGTGGGTAGTGTCACAGTCTAAAGTTCTTCATGTGTACCGCTACTGGCAGAACCAATACCATAATAAACTACTGTGGGTAAGAAAATGATTTTCTAATGAATAAACAATTTCCACCATCAACATTAGACTTTGTGCAAAAATTTTCATCAGTGGTCTAAAAATTCATATGGCCTGTCTTGGTTTTAACACATTGATACATTCTGACGGTAAACACTGATTTTAAATAAATATATTTCCATGTATTTCCAATATAAACATGTTTAATAATTGAAGCAGTTAAAAAGTAAATAACATTCCAAGACAGATATGTCAAATACAAATTAAATTTCAACCTACTGTATAATAAGTTTATGGTGGTTAGTGCCTTTGAAACAGGCCATTTTTTTTTCTTTAGATGCCTAATATTTGGTTTTCCAGAGTGAAAATTCAGTCTCCCATTTAAAGAATGTGTATATATTTACAAAGGAATAAATGTTTCAGTGCCTTTAATAAACCACAATGGAAGAGTTTTCCTTAAATAATGCATACAAAATTCAAAACAATAGCAGAGAAATTCCAGGATATATGGCAAGGTAATGACCCATCAAATCCCCAGATTTCCAATTCTAAAGTTGATTTGCAAGGAAAGATTTCTAGATTAATGTGTGCATTTCTTCTCCTAAACTCTTCTTGAGTTGTCTGAGTATATATATCCCTTCATCTTCACCTCGCAATGCAGAAAAAAAGAAAAGAGCAAAAAGCAGAGAAGTAACGTGTGCCCTACCTTTTCTTTGTTTTAAAACTTTACACGTTAGAGCACCAAATCCCTTGGATACGAATTTCATCAGCTGTACACAAAAGCTATTTATAACTGCTGAAAATTTTCCCCCAAGAGGCATGTCTACCTCACGCAGTGGAGTGTTGTGCCAGGACCTCGGTGCTGTCTTTGAGCAAGCTGCTGCATCCGCCCAGCAGCGAGCAGCCGGGAGCTTGCCAGTGGGAGCAGTGTCATCAGTGCCTTACCTAGTGCAGACATGCCCTGTGTTTGCTGTGTTCTTCTCCTTTGGTTCGTGCCTCTCTGTGCAAACACCTCCACCCACCTCCACTGATTTTCAGAACAAAAGATATCAAGCCGACAGTAAACCTGAATCAAAACCTGAAGTTCACCTGCCCTTACCGTTTGGAAAGCCTCAGTTCAGATCCAGTATTTGTGTCCGACTCAGCTTGCTCTCTCTGTGACCAAACTAAAACCTTGGACTGGCCACATGCAGATGCCATAAACATTTGGATCTGAATCTAGATCTTAATAATTTTTGTGACTGGTGACACCATTCATTGAGTTCACAGGCCTTGTAGAATTTTAAGTCTTGGAGGAGTATGGAACTGGCTAAATCAGATTAAGTGACTGAGTCAGATATTAAACACTTCGTGCACTGAGGTGAAGCTGATCCTCAGTCATCAGCTTTTTCATGAGAGAGAGACTCAGGGGAGCAGCTGAGTTGGAGGTTGTCCAGTGACACACACAGGCATCCAGTGCCATTTGGGATGCCTGCAGCTACTCTTCTAGAAGGTGTCTAGTCTCCCACAGGTTTTGTGTCATATCTGTCCCTTCTGTGCAGATGTCTCAGATGCCCTGAGAAATCTCAGATGGCACCAGATGCCTGTGTGTGGTCATCACAAACAACTGAATCATGGCCTATGTATCTACAATAAGCATCTGTCACACCTGTAGACATCTGCAAGGATAAAATTTAGTTCAAGATCAAGCCACCTAAATTTAGGTGTCCACATGCAGGTACCACAAATTACAGTAAGCAACTCTGTGTAGACAACTCAGCCGAGCCTTTGTTGCTTTTGTGCCTGTTATTGCCATGGGAAGGCTGCTCTAGACTCTCAGTGTCCTGAATGTCACAATTGGTTCTCACATTTTTTAGCCTAAACTGGCAACAAATACAAGGATAATAATTTCTTTAAAATGTTAATCAGGTTTTTCTTCCTCTTGTGAAATAATACTCTCAGTCCCACTCATTCCTTTGTTGAGATGAAATACCACATGAGTATTCAGGCAGGATTTCCTCTTTCAGAAGGAGTGTGTGAATATGTGTGTAGGTGTTTTGGAAGGAAGGGGCAGTCAGAGAGAGCTGAAACACACCTTCATTAAGACAAAATGCCAATGAAACATGTCTTTCCACGCCATACCAATCTTAAAAACGAAGATTAAAAAAGAATCCCGTGCTGACATAAATAGACCAGAAGCCTTTACCTAGCCCTGTGCAAGTAACTAAAATGCATAACTGATGGTTCAGATTCTGCAAGGTTTCTCAGGAACTAACATTAGTTGGGTTTCTTTGTTTTGGTTTGGTTTGTTTCTTTTCACACTTGTTACCACTGAGAATCGGATTTTTGTTAGCTAAACACACATATAAACCCACTAAATACAGTTATCATGCAATTAAAGGCATGTACAAGACAAATGTGCTATGCATTTTGATAGTGTATATTTGTGATGTCAATAAAAGGAAATAAAGAAACACCTCAATTTTTAAAAAAGCTTAAACTATGTCCTCTTTAAAATTAAGTAACGGAGTTATGCAAAAGAGGCATTGCTCAGTTGTGGACTATATGTATTAACTAGGTGGCTTTGCTGCCTTTCTTCTTTTTTGGCTTTTCCTCTGTAGAAACTACTCCTTGCTGAAGGTAAGGAGAGAGGCCAAAGAACTCAGATGAGGTTCCTACAGAGCAGATGATGGATTTCGCACGATGACAAGGTTGTGCCCCCAGTAATGAGGGAAGTCAGCCTGGGACTGTGTCTGCAAGGGGTTACTGCACTGATCTCCTGCTGCAGGTTTTGGTTTCCTTTGTGCTCTCCAGTGCAAATGTGAATCAGCCCAAGGTAAGTGCACTCTTTAAGTTTGCACTGAGGTCAGAATATGTCCCCATGTTCTAAACATTTCTGTCTTCAAACTGCTTTGAGCTGTTCATTTTCATGGTTATTCTCTGTACTCTTCCCTACACATCTCTTCTAACATTTTCATTTACATCAAATCCTGTTGCTTGTAAAACTGAGAAGAACATATGCAATCCACTTTATGCAGTATTTAAAACTTAGTTACCCAGATGATTTACCTTTCCAGCTGAAAGACCAGAATGTGAGGGTCAGAAGCACAGCTTTTTTCAAGCCTTAGTCTGGTTCACTTCTCAGTGGAGTTCAAGGTAATGACCTCCTGTAGCTCTATTAATTGAAAGTGAGTTACTTGGATTCGATTCGCCTTGTGTCAAGAGCTGTGGCTCTCTGGGATGGGTGGAGGAAGCTGACAGTACAATAATCCTAGTGAAAAAAAAGCTCCAGATGCTAAATATCATGCCCTTCCTCACCGATCCTTCCAATCCTTGGTTTGTTACCCTTTGTGATTCACAAGAGAGAGATTTTTTTTTTTTTTTACTCTGTACTTTATTTTCAGTCAGGTGGCTGAATTTGGAAAGGGGGGTGGTACTGTGGAGTTACATGTATAAGATTATAATGAAGTAGGGTGGTACAAAGAAGAACAGGAATGAGAAATACTCCTCACCATAAATTCTGAGCTGGGCTACAGGCAACCCAGAGCTCTGAATGGGTACTGCTTAAAATAAATTGTATCTAGGAATTATTAGAAAACATATCTTGCACTGGTGGCCTGTGCATTGAAAAGGTCTCCGCCAAATCTCTCTGTTGTGTTGAATAATTTAATATAAGCAGACACTGGAAGTGAGATTCTTAAGGAGTGTGTTAATTGGTGTAACTCTGCCTTGGCTGAGGACCTGGCCTGAAAGTTGTTACCATCTCCAGTTGGTTCTTTCTTTGTGTGTTTCCAGAAGCTGCTGCTTATCAGATGCTTGTCCCTAGTGAAAGTAAGCAGAGATTACCCAGAGGACAGACACAGGGAATCTCAGCAGCTCCTACACTGAGGGGAAAAAAAGACTCTGTGTGTGTATGTTGTGTGGAGGGGGACAACAGTGTGATAGGGATGCTGTTCAGTTCTAAGCTTTGTTTTTAACCTTAAAACACCCACCTACTTATTAAATGTTTCCCCATTTTGAAGGAATGATGCTAATCATACTGGTAATACTTGGGTTACTGTTAACGACCATGTAGGAAACATTGAGACAGAATATTGTGAACAGTTTGAACTGTGACCATCATCTACCTCTGCTCTGGACCCAGATTGCTAACGAAAGAGTGTTTACTGTCAGAAACTGCTTTTGATCACAGGTGAGCCATGGAAAAACACAAGGGAATTTCTTTTCATTTTTACTCTCTCTATTCTTTGGAAGTCAAAGAGTAAATGCTACTGGTTTCAACTCTACACAAGGAATTTTTTCACACAGCTCTCAAACTTCTCTTGTGGACAAGGGTGGTGTTCATTGAATGCCATGTGAAACACTTGGTCCTGAAGTGCTCTGAGTGCTCCCGCAAGGAAAACACTGTGGCTGGGACTGTTGGTACTCAGTACCCGGCCGGATAGCTCTCAGAGACTTTCTCACTTTGATAATAGATTGAGTTTACTGAGTTCAGTAGGGACTTTGACAGCAGTTTCAGGTGGGCTATGGGTTTTATCTAGTGAGTCTCTGGAGTCCCAGCTATGTCAGTACTGAACTCGTAAGGCAGTTTACTCATATGGGCAACTACACAAGCCATCTGGTACAAGTTTATGTTTTATACTTCAGAGTATTTAAGGCTGCAGGAACCCAATAAATCTTCTCTATTAATCTATGGCATGTCACAAGTTGTTAACTTTCACCCATATGCTCCTCCTTCGGGCCATGTGACTTGAGCTAAACCAAGCATTTCGGTGCTGGGGTGCCTGAAGTGGTAAATGTCACAGACTGGCACTAGCCAGGCATCAACCAACAAAGTGGTTGATGAAAAATGATTGAGGAATGTACAAGGTGATTTTTGTACTATGCTTAAAAAAAAAAAAAAAAAAAAAAGAGCACAACATTCCTGTCATCTGGATGTGGACAAAAATTTATCCCTATTCCCAAATTTTCTGATCCTTGAAAGCAAATAACTCTTGAAGAACACTGAATGACAATAATTCAAGTTTTTATGCAGAATTATATTGCTAGTGTATTGAAGGCACTGAAGAACACACTTTTATCTTCATAGGTCGTGAACCTGAGATTTACATGTATCACATAGGTTCTAAAACCTGAGAAGACTAATGTGGTGGCCAAACTGATACCAGGATTACAGCAGGTTGGGGCTTTGGGTTTTTTTCAAAGACACATGTTATTGGCCCTAAGTCATGGCTGATCCATTGTTTTGCTAGAAGGTTGTTCCTGTGTTTAATGTCTTAGTTAAATTTCTTAATTTCACTTTTAAATTTTGTCTAATTTCTATTTTAAACAATCCAAAGTTTTTATGTCTTTATCAGCTCTCTTGATGAGTCTATAACCAGCAGGCATGATTATTCTCTTAATAAAACTTAGTGGCTCCTGCTGATACCCTGTCACTAACAATACTCTTTAGACACCAATCAGCTAGTTAACATATGAGCTACTAATTCTCTGTAATTTATATTTTTTAAATAATTAACATTTTAAAAACAAACTATCAAAAAAATATGGAGAAATCAGATATCCATAAACAATGTTGATTTCATCAGTCTGGCATATACTCTTCTTTTTGTGTTTTGTCTGAATTAAACCTTAATATTCTCATATTAGGTCTTCTTTTCCATAAAGCTCTACACCCAGCTTAGAAGACTCAGAACGAAATGGGATTCCTGAAAAATGTCATGTATCTCTGTCCATAAATGGTATTTTATTTTAAATAAAAAATCTTGAGAGTTTATAGGAGAGAAGGAAATGGAACTGATTAAAAAGTTAGCACTCCCATTTCTGAGTTACACATTAGCACTTTTTTTTTGAGGAATGATATATAATGGGACATCAGAATCCAACAAGTATGAATTGTAGGCATTAATTTACTTTGGACATGCAATTCACTGGAATCATTAGTGCTGAGTTGGAAAGCTTATTCAGGTAGTGCTTTGTGACATGAAGCCCTATGTGTGCTTCTAGGAGGTGGTGCTGTAATTTGCATTTTGAAGATGATAAATAAATCAAAATAATTCAGAATTTTCCATTTCTTATCAGTTCTCCAAATTCTGTCTGCTCAGGTTCCCCAGCAGCAGTCTGAATGGCAGATTCAGATGCTTCACATCAGGCATGCCAGCTTCTCTCTGTATCAAAAAAACCTTCTTTCTCCCACGGCCTTTACAATTTGCTTCTTTGTTTGTATGAAGCTGGAGAAAATTAGTCATACTTTTGTCATAAACTCTGGGTTATATATGAATAGGACAATTAGGAGATAAACATACAACTTTGTGTTTAGAAAGGAATCTAAATCTCAGAGATGACATGCATCTGAATACAACTATTATGATGCTGAACATATGTACAGTGTTGACATGCATGGTGCACACTTAAGTCTCTTATGGTAAATTTCATATATCATGTACCTTTGATCGCTTCATGTGTTTTAGCACCCTACCCTGTCTTTGTTTTATTATTTTTGTGATGGATGATTGCAGCTGCTCAGTGGAGTGCAATGTTAGAAGTCTCAACAAAGAAATGTGGACTTGCCTGAAATCTAGGACTTGAACACTGGGGTTTAGGTAAAAGGTACAATAGGTTGTGACTAGCTAAAATAAGAGAAGTTTGATTACAATTTGAAAGCTTCTTCTACAGTAGAATAAGGTATTTCTTACTGTATGTGTATTCTAAAAAGTTTCTGCCTTTGATGCTCAACATTCTCATTAAAAGGAAGGAATATTTTTATATTGTTAAGAATTTTCCATCTCCTTTCACATGCTGGAAAATAGTAATCATTAAACTGAAGTAGATAGCTTTTTCAGCTGTGGGAAACAATAAAAAAAAATCAACACACAAAAAATTGCCTTTGCAAATGTCAGGAAGGTTTTATTGATAACCACTTGAGATAAGCTGTGTTTTAAATATGTTCCTGACAAGTTGGAAAGAGCTCACCAGAATCATATACAAGTACAATTCAAAATGTGAAAAAAAACACATTACAGTGAGAGAAACTACCTACTTATCACAGATAAGTCCATGAAGTAATTCAACATGTTCAACATGTGTCTATGGGGACAGCAGGTTCCCTTTCACACTTATTCTTTATGATTACCAGTTTTATTGTAAAGGAAAATAAAATCCTATGGTGGGAAACTGATGAAAGTGTTTGGCTTTGGTTTTGGTTGGGTTTTTGTTTTCTTTTGTTCCTTTGTTTGTCTGTTTGTTTTTAAATGAATAAGATGTAGATTTTCTTATCATGAAATTAAATAACATGATCCAGGGATGTATGGAATTCTCCATTCCCACCTTAAAGAGTTGATAACTCTTGTTTGACACATGTGAAATCTATGGCCTGAGTTAAGTGGAAGGTCATGCTAAGTGACCATAAATCCTTCCTGTTCTGAAAATGCTTATATTTATGAATCCATGAGTGATGCAGACACATCAGTAATTTGGTTATCCCAAATGTATGATAATATATCTTTACTACATCATCTCATTATACGCAAGAATTTTACTCTGTGTACATATAAATATATATATACTGTTAAACATAAATATATATATATACACACAGTATAAATGCCAGCTTATGCAAATGTAAAAATATGATACATTGTTATTATGTCAAAGCTCAGTTCTGAAAAATCTCTTTTGTGGATCTTAATATGACTGTCCAAATAAGATCTGTATGATGCCCAACTGGACATCAAGAACATAGTCTAAACCCCTCTGAAATCAATTGGAAGCTTTTCCATTAACTTCAACAGGTATTACATATAACCTTAATTTAACTTTAAATTTGACATATACTTATCCAAGTCATCTGGTAGAATGTGAAAATGTTCTCCTGTCCTAAGTGATTAATAATAAAAGTCAATGTTCCAAATTTATTTGAATCTTTTGCAGTCTATCTTTAAATATATAGAAATATATTTTTCTCTTACAATAGAATCTGAGATTCTAGAAATTCACATAAACTATAAATTATCAGGGGTTTTTTTTGTTGTTTTTCAAATGAAAAATAGTGTCAGAAAATATTATCCTAGTTTATGTTGTACAATTAAAACAGCAACATTCCACTTGAAGAACTCTAAACTCTGTACTGCGATCTTTGTCTAAGCCACTTTTGGTGATTACTCAATCTCTGATTAAGAAGGGGAGCAGGCACCTTGGTGGTCCACTTAACATTAAGCAAGGTCATTTTTGCTATGGCATTAGCCTAAACCAAGAGCACTTGTGCTGAAAGTTACTAAATCTATCTATAATTAAAGCAATTGTATAGAAAGATCTTGGTTTTGTTTTTAAATCCTGATTTGTAGCATTAGATAATTTTCTTTTTATTGCTAGATACAAAGCATTATGAAGACAGTTTTAATATATATGAAATTGTTTTCAGAGATTTGCATCTGAATTTAATTATGGACCATACACAAAAGCTTTCATTTGGGAAAAACAAATAGAATCACCATAATTTAGGTATTTAAGAAATAATGACTTATTTTTCATCCGTTTCTATAATGTTGCAGGAGTAAATATACTGCAATATTTTTTTTAACTCAGTGTGTGTTCATGCGTAATACAGGGCAAGAAAAATAGAAAAAATAAGCAAGTCAGGAATTGTAGGGCACACTTTAGTACCGTGGTGCTGTAGGCACTGCACTTTTCTTTAACAGAAGCTATGTGGATAAGAGCTACATGTGGAGGTTTACCACAGACAGCTTCCCACTGATGGTAAATAGTGCAACAACACATATTCAAAGGTATATGATTCTGCTAACAATTTATTGGTCATGAGGTGTGAAAAGACACATAATAAAAATCAGGGGAGACCATTCCAGAATAATCTATCAATTAGAACTCAAAAAAAATCTCAAATAGAGGAGGTGATGTGGAGTAGCAGTAATTTACAGTAACCAAGTAGACTGGAAAAGGAAGAAAAGATGTAGTCTATTACTCTGGAAGTTCTGTCTTAAAGGGTTTTATAGCCAACTATCTTGACAACAGGTTAAAAATTCAGAAGAATATAATCATAATAGCAGCAGAAAATGATGGGATTTTTTTCCTTAAAATCATAGGGAAAACCTATATCTTTCAAAGAATATTATCTGGGGCAGAAGAAAGGCAGATTTATCCACAGTAAAATTATTTCAACAGTTCTGTTACATTTCTGCTATATATTATAAAGTCACACAAAAAAATATTCCCTTCCCACAGACATACAATCCATGGCCTTATTGCAGAAAAACCTGGCTATCAGGGACACCAGATCAGAACAGATAAGCAACAGGGGAATGGAACTGTGATTAAATATGTATACTCTTCATATTATATGGGCATGCACAGTTAAAGTGATAATTGAACTGAGTAATGACTATGTCTTTGTGCCATTGGCTATTTCACTCATGCAGTGCTTAATATTTTAATTTCTGAATAAACAACACAGCAAAATGGGCATTTCCAAAAAAAGCAAAACAAAACCAATCAAAACAAAACCCCTGTGTAGCTGGTTCATTTGTTGGTATGATTGTTTCATGCATTAGAAACTCAAAGTTTAAAGTAAAATTTATTGTATTTTAATATCACAATTGAAAGCACCTTCTTCCTGGCAACACCTGTGCAGAACACAACACAAATCTACCTTCAACAAAGAGCTTGTGAAAGTTTATTTCCATAAATAGTCCAGGTCATATTTATTTGCTTGTTTTACTTCTCAGAGAATGTTTTGATATAGATCAGAATCCCAGTAAATTGAGCTATATATTTAAGTTAACACAGTTGCTCGGATAAGGGAGCAGTGGAATCGGTGGAGAGTTGTCATCCATTTCTACCTCCTCTCTACCTCTTTCTCAGCAATGACAGTCATCATGTCATTATTATGTCCTTGGAAAACTTTTTCATAAATGCCATTACTAGATTTGGGAAAAATGTCTTTCCCATTTTGGAAAAACACTTGAAAATTATTGTTTTTCTTAATCGTAAATGAGGCCAAACTTCCAAATCTTTAAGAAAATAAATGTTCAACAACTGTCCACCCAAAGTAATACCATTTGGTCTTTCAATATGTTGAAAACTTTTTTTTTTTAATTAAGCCTTTCATTTAAAAAAATCAGTTTAATTAGTTTACATCTTGGAAAAAAACATATTCAAACAGAAAACAAATACTATTTTTGCTTTGAAACAAATAAGATATTTTTGCAATTAAAAATTCCAAAGCAATAGATTTGTCAAAACTAATCTTGTAAACAATTTTGCTTTCAGCAGATAAGCATTTTCTGTCAACAAACACTAGGTCTTGTGCAAAGGTTTTGATTATTTTGATTAAAATTTGTATTTCAGTGACAAATGATCTTGACAAGTACTGTCATTAATCTGTGTGACTAACAAGCTGTAGAACTGAACTTAATATTTTCTACATGAAGAGTTCAGCTGGTTAAGCTTCAGTTGTGTGTATTTGTTAGCAGATCTCAGATGGAAGAAAGATGGTATAGGAGTTGAAAAAAGTTCATGAATTCTTATTTATCAGTAGGACCAAATGCCAATGGCAAGGATTCTAGCACCATACAAAAATCTTAAGCAATCACCTTCCACAATTTAATGATGGAACTGAATTAAATCAAAGGCAGATTAAGTACTTAACATGTCTGGTATGTATTACTTCTGGTTTTAAGATAAAAGAGTCCAAAACCCCAAAACTGTGCTGCCAATACCCAATATAGCTAAATTTGCTGTTTCTAGTTCAAAAGTATTTAAGACCTAGATTAACTTTTGTCATCACAGGTAGCAGAGAAATGAGACAATGCTGGAAATGGATATCTTAAGAAAAGTCCTAAATATACAGGATTTGCTAGATATTACAATTTGACTTATATAGGCATTTTTCAGATGTTCAGCACAGAATACATCCCATGAGAAGCCAAGTGTGCTTCTGTTGTAGTAGTTGCAGCATAGTTCATGTCTAACAAGATCCCAGTTTCCTGCCAGATGTCATCTGAAGTTCAGTTTGGAACTAACATACCTAGATTTGGATGCCTTTAGATAGGTGCTGACAGTGGACTATATGCTAGAATTTCATCATATTCAAACAGTGAAGCCTAGAGAACACTTGGCCTCTGTGCTACTGCAGAAGGGCATGAAGCTCTCATGGATTGTATATGGTATCTACCAGCCTTTTGTAAATGTCTGAAATACCCTGTGACATTTTAACAGCAGAAGAAACCTATACATGGGCATCTGTGTCCATAACTTATATGCAACCACCCAAATTTAGGTATCTAAAGTTGAAGCTGATCTCTACCCTGAATATGACACCAGTTCTTTAGGTACATCTAGCTCAAATGGATATGGGAGAGCTTCTGGGCAACAATCTATCATCTTGATCACTGCCAGACTCCCCACAGAGGTACCTAAAAGGCCAAGAATATGGTAGAACAATTCCTTCTGTCTAGCTAAATCTAGAATACGTCATCCTTTCCATGGCATGTGTTCACTGTCACTCACACAGCTTAAAAGATTGTAGTTGGCTGAAATGGTGATGACTTAGGTCTAGTCAACCTAACCAACAGCAACAAGAAAAAGAAACCCAAAACAGCTTGCACAAAAATAAAAGGGACTGCTAACTATCCTTTTTGGTATGCTCCATTGCTTGCTTATTGCTGCAGATGGGATAGAGTGAATAAGGTTGTGATTTTAGTAGAGAAAGTGAGAACGCAGGTTAATAATGCTCAATTGTAGAAAAAAAGAACGATTCTAGATTTTAACCACTCAAGATTTCCTAGTTTCCATTTGCAAACCACGAGAGGACTTAGGTATTCCTTATTGTTTCAGTAGATTTGGTCCAGATCCTTTAGCATTGAAATACTAATATTAAGTCTGCAGATTGGTGTTTAATTTGATTTCATAGATCAGTTAGGCAACCAAGGGAGCAGATAATTGGATAGTTGCAGTCTGTTCTTCACTGTAGAGGGTCTTTTACAAATCTGACACTCCACTTATTTTTTGGATTTAGTGGTTGAATAATTCACTGTAGAGAATAATTTTCAGACCTTGTTGTAATAACTTCTCAGAGCCCTTTAAACAGAGGAAGCTGGTAAAGAAACTACCATCTAATTTCATTTCTAATACAATTGTAGGTGTTGATGACCATATAAAGCCCCTCAGTGGCATTGACCAGACTATCTCAGATGTCATTTATCTTATCTAACCTGTGCTATTATGACTGGCTTGAATACTTTGGTTGTCTGTCCCTCCAGTTGATTTCCTGGAAGTTGGGCTATCAAAGGTGAATCATAGTATCATTGTCTTTGGGATTCACTCCCTCTTGTGGCAATAAGTCATAACCATTGATGTGGTTTACACACTTCGCAGCATTTTTTTTAACCGTTTTCGTGTTGTTATTGTTGTTGCCTGAGACAACGGTTATGCCAGTATTTGGTCTGACAGTTGTAAAGACAAATGATACACTATTTTCACTTTCAGTATTTGTTAGTGTATGTTCGCATGCAATATACACATGTTGTTAGTGTATGTACAGCAATAGTCACATCACAAACATTTAAGTACACTGACTCATTCTAAAGTGGAGTAAAAAAAAAAATCTTACCTGAAATATTTTCTGATTACATTTTAAAAAAACCCTTACTTTTGAAGGCTTTGTTACAGCTACTAAACTGTCTATAATTTCAGTGACAGTGTGCTGCAGATTCTCCATAGGAACATACAAGGTTTCATGATACTGGATGTGTTTTGCAAAGGTAGTGCATGCACTGCTGAATAATAAGGTACTTAATACTCTGCAGAATGTCAAGCTTTTCAATTTATGACAGCCAGGTTACTTCACCATAGTGAATGAAGTTTTATTTTTAAGTAACTTGGAATTAAAAATAAATTGGACACTAGATTATGCTTTAAAATCACAGTCTTAAAAAAGATTTTGATGGAACTGTAAGGTTACCTGAAACATCCACTGGAATGAGTAGGAGAGTGGACATATGCCAATGCAAGAGGTGTGGGCATGTGGTGGGCTTAAGTTTTGTAAACACAAAAGTAAGTGATTTACGAGATTAGTTGCTTAGTGGTTAATGTGCCAGGCGGGCCCTAATTCATGTAACAAAATGAGACAAAAACTAGCTTAGTCTGAGAACTTAATATTTTTGTAGTGAGAGCAGACTAGAAACTGGGCTCAGAGGCTGAAGGAGACTAAAGAACCTCACCTGTCCTCTCTGCCTACACCATCCTTTCCCCAATTCTTTTCCATTTGGCAATATAACACAACTATGGTCACATTATATAACTTCCAGCAGGAGTAGTAAGATCAGAGAAGTAGATTGTTCATATACAAAAGAATTTGCAGAGTGCGAACTATATATACAAAATGCAGTACAAAAATAAAAAAAGATGAACTATAACAATTTTGAAACAGGTCCTTAAATATTCCATGTTCTCAGCACCCAGCAAGTGTAAAAAATATACTTATTTCTTTTTTTTCTTCCATCTCCTATGAAGGAAAATTCTGAATTTAAATATTTTAGAGGACCTTCCTGACAGCATAAAATGTGTAGTATATGCCAAGTTTTAGGGAGCCTGTAAAATGTTATTCATTGATGTTTTTTCTTCTGTGAGTTTAAACCTTGCAGAGAGACTAACAGTTGAAAGTGCTAAACTCCTAAGAATTAAACATACTCATAATTACTTCTGGCAGTGGTGTTAAAGAAAAAAAAAGCATGCTGCTTCTCTTGAGTTGGAAATTAACCTCCTGCCTTCATATTCTTTTCCAATTTTATGAAAAAAGTGGCTAAGGAGAGAGAAATCTACATGGCATCCTTTAAAAGCTTATGTTAAATGTTTATTAACAATGTTTTTGGTGTAAAGACTAGAGTCTCTGTAGGAACTGCTCAGTTTAAAAAACAGCAGCACAAGAACACCTCTAAAATCCAGCAAAGTCCCCAAACAAAATAAAAAGACAAAGAGCAACCAAAAAGTGACAAATGGATTTGTTGTCTAGAGACAAATCTGAGCACAAACTGCTGCCATTTAAACAAATGTACTGCGATTGAACTGCAAGCTAGATCCATGAGAACAATTGAATGTTAAGTGAGATCCCTAAGAACACTGAAGAGATTTATTAGTGACTTCACAATGAATGCTGAATGAATTGATAATGATAAAGTCCTCAAATTCTCCTAGTAAATGGCTTCCAGATGTTCACTGTTCCCATTACTGTAGGGAATCCAAAGACCCATAGACACATATGAGGACAGATTAGTATTCTTTCAGACCATTTTAAAGTTAACTACTTCATCAATAGTGTAGATGCTGGGCTTTTCTAATATTTTTGTTCATCTAAGTATCACTATATAAGGATATTTATGAGCCTGAAGACATAAGTATGTTCTCACTGGATTTTTAATATGACTAAATCTACTTTTTAAAAACCTCACAATGTACCTGTCTGCATTGCAGATACCCGATGGAAAAGAGATATTACTGATTTGTATGCAATACAGATTTCATATATGTGAGAACTGAGAAGGATCTCAGACTTGCTGGGTCTTGTTTGTACCCGATGTCCTTATGAAAACTTGTTGTATTCATTACTGTGAAGTACTTCCTTCTTCAAGTGATAGATTTATATTTAGTAATTGATTAAGTCTGAGATTGCTTTTATGTAAATTTGGCCATCAAAAATGAAGTGTCTTGTCTTAGCTTTCTGTGTAGACAATGAAGAGACAGGTTCTTCCAGAGGGTGTTTCTGTCTATCCCAGAACAGATATCAAAGGCAGTGGTGATGAATTGCCTTTTGGGAGTTTGTAATTTGCCTTCAGAGGGTCTTAGCTTCAGGGACTACAGAAGGAGCCTAGATGATTAGCTTAAGTTTGACACCAAACTCTGATCATTAACATTATTTGAAAGGAATCATACCCTTAAATTATTACAAACATTACAGTGTGAAGGGCCACTGATCCATCTACTTGACTTGATAACTGGTCTCTGACAGAAGCTTACAAGAGATACTTGACAAGAAGACACAAAAATCAAGCAGAGGACAGCTAAGGAACAATTTTTCTGTATGGAACTTTTCAAGTTGATTAATCGGACCTTGGTTTATGTCTTCAAGTAACCAGATGAATATGAATTCCTATCTTTAGTTGTTAAACATATTAATTTTCCCTGAAGATGAAGAACATAAACCCTGAGAATAGAATTTCAGCACTTTGTTTAAGTGTAGTTAAAGAACTGTGCCGCCTCTTTATAAAACAGGGAACTTCTACTGCTCTGACCTCTACTATAGCATAGCTCCTGGTGATGAATGAACTCTGTTGGGGCAGGTAGTTCAATGTTGCATTCTGCCTTGGAAATACAATGTGACCACACTGCTCCTAAGGCAAATATTATTCCCTCAGAGTACTCTGCTGCAAGTTATAATTTGCACATTCCAACCAGTCATGCAGTGAAAAGTTAAAGGGAACCTTGTACAGGAAATCAAGCATAATGGGTTATGTTTTGTGCTACACTGTTCAGTATTAAGCACTGGAAAATAAGACGTAGATGATATGAAGAGAAATCCCATGAGCATTTGAATACTTCTTACACATGAAGGCTTTTCTATAGTAAATTAGAATGACATAAAAGGAAGGCTGGAGTATTCATAATGTGCAAACAAACTGTCATTTAAATTATCCTCTAAACGTAGGTGCTGTGGTTGCACTAAAACTATGATATAATTACATTAGTTTCATAACAGTTATAACGTATATAACCTTGGTCAACATTAAATAACTGCGGAAGGCAGTAACCTATGTAGTGATGCATTATGCTCTATTGTAATACAAAAGTATATTAAGTTATTGGCTTGTTTACCATTATTGTTAGGCCTATTATTAATTTAAGGTGACATTTATAATTAATACTGTTAGACTTCACGCCTTGAAATAATGCATGACACTCCTCAGATAAACAATCTGTCTATACTGTATTTACAGAAATAAGCAAGTTGTAAACTGTTTTACAGAATAAATGAAAGCCTAACCTATGTTTTGCTTTCAAGAAGTCCTTTGCATTACATTTCAGAGATCCATTTAAGAAGTGGATGATCACACAACTCCTCAAACTTTGTATTTTCAGACATTCACAAGATGAGTACCCAACAATTTTTTATTCTCTTCTGTTGAATTCTTTCCATTCAGGATTAAAAGTATCAGGCTAGAGTCTTCTGGAGGAATCTTGCACAGAAGCTTCAAATTCATGTTTTTTAAACGTTGCAGAGCTCACAAAACTTGGACTTCCATTGACTTTCTCTAAGTATAAGGACATGTGACATGTAATAGGCAAGCTGACCTCCATCGAAGTGCCTAAATATAGCATTTTATTCTTATTTTAGACACTAATTTTTATTTTTTCCCTCCTTTTTCAGCAGTGTTGTGGTGATCCCTAAAAGGTACTTCTAGCCTCTCTTTTTGAATCAACACTATCACCACAATGATCTAAAGAATCTGTTTCTAAATACCAGTCTTATACAGCATTGCAGGAAATGTTTATTACCTTTGAATGCAATAAGTGGAAAATGCCAGGCTTATTTTCATAGAGACAGACGGTGACTGTAAACGCCGCCATCCATCCTACCTTTCCATGTAGGTCTTTATGCAGAGTGTGACTTGAACTGCTGTTATTACTCATTCTTGGGCATTGGAATACCTCATTGCTAATATTAAAGAAGAGGAAAAAAGCCAGCAATGAATTTCAAGTAGCACCTCTTGAAGAAATACAAATATTGTAATGTGTCTTCCACCCCGCTCCTGCTAAACTGTTGTGGCTCTGAGTTGTCTCCAGTGCCATACAATGTTTACAGCTGAGACTCAAAACATTCCTTCAAAGGATAAAATCCTGCCAGAATTGATACTTCAGTTCCAGGGGCTTTAATACCATTTTACCTCTTGTTAGCCAGAGGAAATGAAATACATTGATCATATACCTAAAGCATATCACTTAATACAAAAAGTAAGTATCCTTGAAATAATAAGTAACTAGGGAATGTTACACCATTCACTTCCAAATAAGTTTTATGATAAAAGAAATCATTGGTGGGGGTTTTTAAAGTAAATTTATTATACTGGTTTATATTATACAGGTTTATATGTGTATGAAATTAGTTAGATTCAAAAGGCTGTGCCTATATTGATAAACTTAACAGGTCCCTGTCTTGAAAAACAAAAAGTACCACTAAAAATTTATAGTTAGTTTGAAATTGGGCCAAGCACAATTTTTAAATTAGAGAAGTGGCATTTTGTTAATTGGTATGCTCACATTAAGTATTTAAGATTATAATTATTTTCTATACTCTTAATTGAAACATTACAACATACTTGGTTACTATTTAATTAGAAAACACATTAATTATATATTAAGGTCTTCATTGTTTATATACTCAAGTCTCCTCTTTGAAGGGAATTCAGTAGTAAACAAGCCAAGGCTCAACAGAGCATTCTGGCATGAAGATGCAGCAACACCAATGTTGTTGTGACTTACTTTGATTTGCATGGGCTAGGCACGGATCAGTGAGCAACTTTATGGGAATTCAGACTGCCATATTCAGACGAGTCATAAGAACAGGGGGCTCTCACAATATTCAGAATGTGTCATGTATACTTGCCCAAATGCAGACAACGTGTAATCATACAGAAAGATGCTGTATTAGTAATTACCATGGAACATCCTTAATGCATAACAAAGCTAAGAAACCTATTGGAAAAGAAACAAATTACCTGCCATTAATTTATTCTGGTGCAGGTGGAAATAAGTTTAAGTAGCCTGGAACGGACAATATGCAAGAAAATCTCTACACTAACAATACATTCAACCAAAAAAAAAAAAGGGGGGGGGGGGGGAGAATAAAGACAAACAAGCAAACAAACTGACAACACCCAAGCCCACAGAAATCCCTTTGCAAGATGCAGGCTTTATGAGGCTTATAATTTAGAAATATTCTAGCAGAAAAAAAGAAGTTCAAATTGTTTGTCAGTCATAAAGGTATCACAGTAAAAAATTATTTTTTTATTAGCTCAGGCATTCAGAGTGTGTCACACTGAGGTTAACTTCATAACATAACTTGAGTCAATGTAAGACTATATAAGGGAAAAAGTTCTATTTTCTCAGTACTATTGCTGAATCTTTTTCATTTTTTACAATGTGTGTACAGTCCTTTGTTTTTATATTTTTCATTCCTATATTTTCTGATCTCTTTTCAAATACAACAGGATATCAATCCTAGACTAAACATGTTAGGATTCCTTTTCCTCTGAGATCCCTCTAGTTCTGCTAATATTTTTCCTGTGTGTTTGGATCTCAGCATTTTTGTCATCTCTGCCAGGAGACAGGGGAGTAGGTGGAACTGGAAGACTTGTTAGCTAGACAAGATTTGACTGAATTCCAATGCAAAGCCAATTCCTTTCTTCTTCCTATGGCTGGGAAGGATGATATATTAACTGATACTGTTATGGTATGTGCACAAATGCAGAAAGACTTTCCTTAAACACTTTTGAGAGAAGTTCCCAAAGTCATCCCCTAATGACACAAAAATATAAAGCCAGGAGGAAAAAGTACCAAAGATACCGAAAATAAGAGTAATTTTAAATTTTAACTTACACACTAAGTTCAAAACTGTTCCATGTGTGAAAACATTCAAAACCGCTCAAAACTTTTGCCACATATGAAATCCAGGCTTCACCCGGAAGGCAAGAGGTATTTTGCCACTGACTTCATTAAGATCAGGATTACACCTCTTGCTACTGATTTAAAGGAAATTTTGGAGTTCAGTTTGAATTATAACTTCCACCGAAATGGAAGTTCAGCTAAGTCTGGATAGATTTTCCCTCAGGTGTGGTTAACTAATTTGTGCCAGAAATCAACACAATTTCAAAGAATTTAATACAATTTTATGTAAGAAAAATTGTCCTATATAACTAGCAAACCTGGAACACAGATTCAACGAATAGGGTCTCAAAAAGGATGCTGATGCTCAGCCAGTTTGACTTCCTGCAGCTAGCTCTGCCGGAACAGCTGAGAGTTGGCTCCTGGGGCAGGCAGGATCCCTTCCTCATCGCCCCGTGCCTCTGTCAATGACCACACCTGAGAACCTCGCTGGTACGGAAGCAGGCAGGTGGGAAGAGGCAGGTAAAAGCATTTTAGGAATAACATAAGATCTTGGGCCAATTCTACTTTGCTGAAATTATATACTATGACAAAAGTTCACCAAAGCTGCTACCAGGATCTAATTGACTGAAAGCCAGTATTAACTTTTGTACCAAAACTATAGCTAGTAAAGCAGGGGCACTTCTATTAACTTCAAGGCCTGTCTGTCCCACAGATTATAGTGTGATAAGTGTAGATTTACATCGTTCTGGCCACTTTGTTATAATAGCCATATGCATCCTTTTACTCCATGGCAAAGGTGCAGTTGAACACCCATCAGCCAAAGGGAGTAAACTGCTGTACCTCACATTTGCTGTGAGAAAATGAACCAGAAAAGTGGTTCCTTGGCAGTAATAGGTAGACTCATACAAATTCACCACTTACCTACCTACTCACAGTGGCTTTCCTTATGCCAGTTCCTGTGAGACTATGAATGGGCTTTTTCATATTTACATAACTGTACAGATTTATATTTTGATTTATTATGGATACGTTTCAACAGAGTCTACATCAACTGCATTGGGAACCTGGAGTTAAGTGAGATAAGAGTGAAATTCAACCACCACTATAAAACAGTGCAAGTGATGGATATTAATCTCTGTCAGGGACATACTATTGTAGTATGAACACTCAGTATTATTATGCAGTGGATTTAACCTGTCATTAGATACAACACCCTTCAAAACATATTTAGAAATAGGTGAAAACTGATTAATTTAAAATCTAAACAATGCAAAATGTGGACAGAAATTGAAATACATTAATGTGAATTCCAATTACACAAATGTGCCAGGTGCTTTGTTCTCCCTTAGGATATTTTGGTAATCACAGGTGACTAGGATTCTAGGGAGCAGGTCTTTTCCTACCTGGAGGTCTATAGCTGTGTTTGTGATATGAGTCGCTTTGCCTCTCCTTTAGCTGATTTAAAAAAAGCCTGTAGAAAATAAAGATCTGCCACTGACATTTTCCCAAAAGACTCATGAAGACTGGATGTTTCATGACCAAAACTGTTTTTTATTCAAATTCCCAAGCTCAAATATGAATATATAAACCTGTTTTACTACATGAATCTAAATATTTCTCTATCTTACTATAAACGTATATGAATTACGACATGAAAAATCATGTTTCAGAAACTAATGCTTAAAATGTCATTTTAGTTTCAGTGAAAATTTTTACAAAACCAATTCAAGAGACATATATTTTTGCCTCAAGATAAAACAGCGCAACTCTACCTTTCTGAAATAAGTACGAATACAGAATAATGAGTGTCTTTATATGCCACAGTGTACAGTAGTTACCGTGCCAGGTACAAATGGCATCAGTTTTGTAAGTAAAGGGGATCACTAGAGGCTAATTCAAGAAAATGCACTGTCCAGAATATGTCATGATAATGAATATCCAGTTATTGAAAACCAATTTTTATGGTGTAGAATTCGGTTTCCACTGTGCAACTTCAAGGACATATGTCCATTTGGAAGTTGTATTCAAAATGCTGTTTAATAGTATCTAAAATTTTTTTTCTTTCTTGTAATAATCACTATTGAATCAAAAATACATTATTTCATTCATATTATCTCCTTAAGTAGTCTTTGGGAGAGATGGAAAAAGATATAGCCAAAGAACTGGCAGTATGATGACATTTATCATTGTGTATTATGATAGCCATCACCAGCAAACATAGATTAAAAAACATTCTTTAATCAGGTTTTTCTGCTGAGGCTATAAGGCTGTGAACTGGATGTCAGGTTTGCTGATTTGCTGAATTGCTTTTTGCCGTCAACAGGAAATAAAATTTAGTGAAGAAGGCTGTGATATTCTCTGAGGTTATGTGATAGCAAACCTTGGGAGGGTGTCCCTGTCACGAGGCCACCTCCACTGCCCACTGAGTTGCACTGGGGTGTGTTTGGACCTTCTACTTCACTACTATTTCTACTTCGAGGCAGCAGAGAAGGAAGGGTGTAGAAAGGAATTTGTGTGAAACTTGGCTTCCAGACCTCAGTCTGTCAGACTCCTCTGAATCAGATAGTCCAACATTTTTAGTCTTAACATTTAAAGCAAGGCATAACGAGTTTGTTTAAGAAAAAAAATCTGGCAGACTTTAAAGGGTAATACTGTTAATATTCAGTAATTTCAGTAAGAGCAATTACAGAGAACTACATATATACAAACAGGATATAATATTAATCTGAATTTACAAAATAGATGTCTGTGTCACATACAGAATCACAGAGGGAAAGAAGACAGAGATATATTTACAGTCTAAGAGAGAGCAAGTTGTAAAAAACAAAAGCCAGCTGCCAAATAAACTCTTCAGGGCTGTAAATATATGTCTTTGCCAAATTTACAGCTGTTCATAGAGGAAAAGCATGATGAGAAAATTCATCAGCAAACAGAAACTTTCCAGAGAGGAGCATTAGTAGTCAGCAGATAATCTTGACACATAAATGTGCATATTATAGGCAGAAACTAAAGAACCTGACGCTTTCAAACCAGAAGTCTGACACATGAAATAATTTTTATATTACATTTTTAATACTTAGTTATCCTGAGGTCCTTTTTAGGACCAGGTCACTCAAAGTATCTCCAGTGGCTGACAGTTACCACATAATCTCTAGGGTTGAATTTCAGTGCAGGTAACAAATGAGTCTTTGCCAAGGACGTAGGAATCTAGATTGCCATTATTTTTCTTACAAGGCTGTAGAAAGCAGAGCACAGAGATACTCCAAAGCTGTTGATGTCTGCGTAGGCAACAGATTCTTGGAAAGCCCTAGGAAGCCCCAAAGTGTCTTAAAGACAACCTTGTTTCCTTTCTTGATATCCTTGATCTAATCACAATAACAGTGTGAAAATAAGGACCTTTTTTCCCCTGAAGATATTTTTGGCTATAATTTTGTTATCAGTTACTCAAGGTATTAACTGTATCTTTGCAATATTATAAGAAAAGGGGTATCTCTGTTACCCTGATTCTCAGTACTAACATATTCTTCATGTAATTTTTGATGTCAGAAGATTATTAGCTCTATCTTTTATATTAGTTCTTGATAAAGGGATTGCTCCCACTTATAAATGAAGCAATTTTAAGGTGTTCTTGTTTATTCATTTTGCATTCTATTTTAGCAATTTATAATAACCTTGCTATTGCATTTACTAAACAGCAATGCCTCTTTACACTTGACAACAGGGCTTACTGTAAATAAGAAGTGTACAGGGTGTAAGGGTAGCATAAACTGATGAAACACCACTTAGGATGAATGTAGTGTAAAATATGCTCTAGAAATAGTAAGAAGTCAGAGTGAAACTTAGTTTTAGTTGAAAAAAAGTTTAATATTCTGTTTAGTTCATTTCTATTTGCTGATCATTTTGTTACCCTGGATTTCATCCTCCTCAATTACTCACATCTGAACTTCTTCAATGTTTCTTAAATCGTGTGCCATCATTTTACTGCAGGTCAGTCTGAAGTCCAAATAACTTCTTAAGATTGCTCTGTCAGACATTTATGTACCAGTGTACATGTTCATAGTGTTCATTATTGTTTACAGCATCTTCTAAAAAGCTTCAGACCACAATGATTTTATTTTTTATTTTATGCTTTCTATTTACTGTAGCAAAGTAAAATTTCCTCTCTTCTCCCTATTTTTATTACACAGTGGAAACTTCTCAGTGTTTGCAGGGGGAAGATAGCTCTGGAAAAGGTATATTTGTCATTTGACTGTTGTAATACACCAGTATCCCAAAGGAGGTCTTTGCACTTTCAAGAATTTTGTACTTGACCACTTTCATGCTGCAGAATTCCAGAATGTCACATATTCATCTGGAATTATAAATAATGATGCCTACAGAAACTTAAGCATTGACAAGAAGTTAGGCAGCTGAGTTTCTACAGCTCCTACTCACAACACAAACATCATAAGCATCTGCTTCATTCAATGGAAAGGAATAATAGAGAACAAAAGAAAAGGAAGTAGCATTACGGTCTATCAGAAATATCAGCTCTGTATATCCTGTATCTACATAAGCCTCCAGAAGCCTCCAGAGTCCTCTAACCAAACTGCAGCTTAACAAATACAGTTTACACAGATGCAGAGAGGAAAGCCTAGTGGTGACTAGCAGTGATTCTGGGACAGATAAAATCCTGCCTGTATGCTGCATCACAAAGAGAATTCTAAGGAATTATAGAGTACAAGAGCTAGAGACATCCAATGAAGCTGTCAAGTAGCAGGATTTGAAAAAAAAAAAAGAGAGAGAGAAAAGAAAAAGATACGCAGATAAATGTTTGTGCATCTACACAGGCAGTTTGAATCACCTGCTGTTCTGCTCCCAGATCTTGTTAGTCCATTGTCCATCCTCCATACACGCTAGACCGCTCCTGGCACAGACAAAATGGTCTAGCTCCAAGCAGTGGTTGGCAGTGGTTTGGTAATTAGATCAGTTTATTGACCAGTTCAGTAAGTAGTAGGGACATGATTGCGCCACTTCTGTTTCTTTTCTCCGCATCAGTGATATTCCAACAAACCTTACATTTTATGCACCTTTACACCTTTCAGGTCTATCTGTACCTGTATTTTTCTCATCCTATCCCAGTACTAATAAACAAGTTTCCTGGCGTTATTTGTTATTGATATCTTTTTTTCATAATGTGCCCAAAATGAATTTTAAAAACACCTAAAAGTTGTTACATACTGGAGATCCAAAGTGGTGTAAGATAAAATAAAAGAATCCTTGGCAACTGACACCATGGTCTTCCAGCTATTTTAGCTTGCAAAAGGAGGATTAGTCATGTTTCCAAGAATCAATCTAGCCATATTCAGAAATGTGGGTAGGGTTTCTTTGTTTTGTTTGTCTGTTTTGGGTTTGGTGTTTTTTTTTTCTGAAGGGGTTCAGCACAGCCCCAGGAGTTGCCATATGAAATGAAAATAAAAACCCTAAAAGTGACCTACATTAAGAAGCTGAGAACCAGTAGGATAACATAACATGCATGAAGAAAAACAGTATTGTATGTGTGTTGGAGAGGCTAAGCAGGACTAGGACAAAGGACTGAGCTCTGCAGTGCAGTCACCTACACTTGGAAATTCATAAATTGTTAAATGATGGCACAATTTTAGTCTCTGCGTTTTAGTATTTTCCCCACCCTGCTCACAATTCAGCTCAGACCAAGGACCATTTCCAATAAACAGCACAGAGATAGCCATTCTTTTTTGGAGAATAAGAGAGTTTCAGAGTACAGACGCAAACTTTGCCACAACAATTGGCCAGAGGACAAGGGAAAGAAACCTAATTTAATTTACTGGTAAAACCTCATCACTACCAATGAGGTGCTTGACTAATTCTGAGACCTTTACTTTTGTAGCAGTTTTTATACTGAGAACTATAATTTTTTTTTTATCCCACTAATGGCCTTAGCTGCTCAAATTTGGTAGAATGTCTATAGAGGTGTTATGCCAAGGCCTGAGAACAGCAACAGAAACACACTATTTTTAGGATAATAGAGATTTCCAACAGCATCGTCTTTGGAAACTCAGACTGTGCTGCTAATACCTAACAATTCACAGGACTTTCAGATTATTTCATCACAGGTGAAGACTATATAGACTTTTTGTATCTATGTCACATGCTAGCAATCAGCATTTAAAAGGAAGAAAGGTAATATATTAAACTTCTGGTACTACAGAGTAAATAAATACAGAGAGAAAAAAAATAAGTACAGAGCATAATTTCTTTCTATAGGTTTCATTTTTGTCATAAAACTACTACATTTAACAGGCCCTCTTTAAACACAGCTTATAATATTTCATAATTCAACTTGTAATATTCCTTAGCAAAAGCAAACACATTATAGATCAGGTTTCTGTGAATTTTTAAGGGTTTGGTTTTGTGGGTTCTTTTTTCTTGTTAAGTAATTTCTCTTTATAAAAATGTCCCAAGTAAGAAAAATAAATAAAGCCCTGTAAACTATTGTAGCAGTGACATATGAAATTCACTTTAACTTTTTTTTCATTAAGTGAGTATTATTCTTTCCAGTTACTGTTAGTTGATACATTTGGTTAAACAGCAAAGAACAAAATATATTTACTGCAAGTTCTGACCCTTGTTTTTCATACTGCCTTGACAGATCAGAAGTAGGAAAAGATACCTGGAAAATAGGTTGCCAGACTACAAACTATCTCAAAACTTTCCCATAGCATACCTGGGAATCTAAGGAAATTTGGTCTGCTGAAAACAGAGAAGGCTGCCCTACTACAAGCAAGAAAAAGAAAACTGTGGGGAAGACACAGGAAAGATTGGAGGTACAATACTAGGAGTAACAAGATGATGTTGATACATACAGATTATGGATTTTTTTTTCTCAGTGTTAATATGTTTTTAATATTGGAAGGAAATAGTCAGCTGTAGTTGATTTTCTGTTTCTTTCTAATGAAAAGTCACAGAATCTATTCTCTTTCTTAATATTTCTAACCACAATCAGTTATGAAGCTAAGCTATTCCCTGAATGTGAGGATTTTTGTCTGGGGTAATATTACTGATACATATCAGCTGTGGTTCAAGTTCGATGTTTGAATATATGTAAAACATTTTATTACAAATATACTCAGATGTTGGTTTACTAATTGAATCTTTGATGACCAAGTGACTTGAACCTTCTGACATCTATAAAAGCTCGTCAGTATTTTTCAGCATATCTTGAAGGGATTGAGACACTGATTGCTAAAAGCAAAATGATCTTAAGCTAAGCAATTTTGAACAAAAATTTGAAAAATGATTACCCTTAAAATACTTATTTTTGCTGGCATGTAATGTTGTCAGGAGGGGAAAACATAGTCATCTTACCCAAACTGAAATCTGCTATTCATTAATTAACCAAAACCCCTTACACTGCTCAGATCAAATATTGTTAAAAGTAGCTTCTTAAGTCTGTTTGAATCCTTGTACATTTTAACTTTACTACCATGTTTATTCAAAGTAGAAGAGAAAGATTTACTTTTTTCTCTTCTGTAGAATTTAATTATTTTATAAAAAGAGAGATGAAATGATCTCGAGGAAGCCCTTACATCCAACATATATAGCAAGATGCATATGCTTTTGCCATCACTGGAAAGTGAGAGAATAATAATTGTTACAGAAAAATGCCCAACAGGAGGGCATTATTTTATATAATGGAACTTTCCTCATCTTTCTTTCCCAGATAACTTTAGATTTGGTTTCAGCTATCAATCAAATTATAAAACAACTGTCAGACAAGCAATTAAATGGATTTTAACAGTTTTGCTGTAAAGATTTGGTTCTATAAAGATCTTTCTGCATACTTGCAGAAGGGAACCTGTGGTTAAAACTTTTCACCAGCATTCAGGAGCCCTAGGGGTTCAGCACTCAACATCTCTACAACCATCTGTGTGAACCTTGGGAAGTCATGCAGGTCTGGACAAATTCTCAAATGCATCCTTTGCTTTCATTTTGTAAACCAAGCTTCTCAGATGTGTGAAGGTGAGCATGTACTTAAGTGTTTCACTACCTCATGGCTATCTCTGCCTGTGGTTCAGATCCTCAACTGCAGAAGAGAAGTGACAATACTTATCATACCTAGAAGAATAAGTCTGTTAATGCTTGCTTAGTTACCTCAGTGAAAGACCACTTAGATAAGGGGAGAGGACATAAAGTCAACAAAAAAAGTGCCACAATAGTGGCTCCTTTTGTTGGGTCTTGTCAGATTCTTCATAAGGATTAAAGTCATGGTGCTGGATTCCTAGAAATCTTGCAGTTCCTAATGTGACTAAAAGATTTAGGATGTCAAATCCCTTTACTGCTTCACAGGTCCAGATTCTTCTTGCTCAGTGCAACAGAGTGGCGGAAATTCCCTGAATGCGTACATACAGAAGACTATGTCATTGCTATCAGTTCTGAAACAAAAAGCACATCTTTCTCAGTGAAAACTGTGAAGAACTCCATCTATGTTCAGCAGTATGGGGGGCACTAGAGTCTTCGTCACTTCTGTTGTTGGTTTTGTTGTTTTCTGTTCCAGGAGATCCATTGGCTCTTAGTTCAGTGCTTGCTTTGAATTCATATTTAGAGGAGTGAAGTATTGTTATAATCTTGAATTCTACTTTATTCTGGGTTTAATATACTATGGACCCAAAATTAGGATTTTTGTTTGGTTGGTTTTCTTCTTTCAAGTGTTTGTGAGCAGAAAGAAGGCTCAGGTGTATTGTGATTCACATACATCCCAGGCATGTATGCCTTAGGCATCTGGAAGCTGGTTACTCTTGGCGCATGCTCTGCATATTTGGGTCAAGGAGATTTGGAAGTTAAGTTAGAAAGAAAAGAAATAGCATGTGAAAATCAGATGCGCTATGTTTTTGATACAAAGTTCATATCATCGTTCTCGTAAATTTATTTCCTATATATGGTATGCAGAATTTCTAATACAAAAATCCAAGGCCTAACTATAGCCATCTGGGCCAAAAAGCCTATTAAATACGAGTATATGATGGACCTGAGAGTAAATTACTTTGGGGAGTTTTTCAATTGTATATTTCTCTCATAGAAAACACAGCACATTTGTGTTTCTCTCTGAGATCTGACAGATACATTTATTTATTGTGAATGATGCTTTTAAAATTGCAAGCTAGATTGCTCAGGATTATAGGGAATGGCATTGTATAGAGCAGTCAAGCATAAAGAAAACAAATATAATGAAAATAAAAATGCTAGCCAATGCTGCTTTGCACATCTCCCCTAAAGAGGACAAATAGTTTTTAGAACACTGGAAGACTTTGCAGGGCCAACTAAACAGAGTAAGCTTGACAGCACAATTCCTTTACTTTTCATAGACTTAAAACTGGGACGTCTGTTCCTCTGTAAGTCTACTGTGTTCTTATTTACCTATATTGATCCAAAACTTTTTCAATTTTAGTGCTAGAATCCTTGCAGCTACGACTTCAAATTGACTCACCACTGCCAGTATTAACAGCTGACTAGGTTGCTATATTTTATCTAAACACACTTTATCACATTTTTCTATTGCCTGTATGACACAAACTCCAAGAGCTTACTGCAGCAGTGCTGCTATGGACAGATCCTATGAAGTACTAGGCATCCCTTGGAAAGGTGCTCAGAATCCACAAAAACCAATGGGCTGAATGACATGTGGCATCTATCAGAATCAGGTTTTTTGTCCTGAAAGTTGTAGCATTTAAGCAGAATGAAGGCATATTGTCTTATAGCTATGACATTGCTCCATAAAGGAAATTTTGGAAAAGTATATTTAACATTTGAAATGATCTTAATATTAATGACCTTTATGCTATTATTATTGCACCTATTTGCACTGAAATGATATATTGTAAGCTGTGTTTGGGTTAATGTAACCCTCTATAGCTGCTGATGTACCTTACAGGAGGGCCAACTATATCTTCTGAGGCAGTTTTGTGCTATTGTTGACCAGAAAGGGAAAAGAAGCACTAAAGACAAACACGTCAAAGTATCATTTGCCCGTAAACAAAAAATGGAAGATAAGGGAACACAGGTATTTTGTGAATAAACGATGCTTAAGGTGCAGAAAGAACTGAAAAGAAGAAAGGGTGTGATCCATAAGAACAACTCACATTTCTTTACAGTTCACCACCATATCTGCTGGTTTTATTTTGGCTTGATCAGAAGGTTGTGATATTGGCAACAGGACTATTATAAATTTTAAATGGCAAATTTTCTTTATTGTGGCAGAAACTTAAATTTCTTATGAGGACTATGTTCAATTTACACTGGGAATTTTGGGCATGCAAATAATTTAGTATCAAGCTCCACGTGAGATTGCCCACACACAGTCAACCTTCACATCCTGGAGTCCACTTCAGCTCCTATACAATTTTTCCAGAGTATGAAGAAAAATTTCTTCCCATCCCAGCAATGCTGCTGATGGAGAATTCTCAGATCACTTCTCAGAAATTTTATTTGACTGTTGATACCAAAGTTTCCTTCACAGATCATGAGCCATTCACAGAAAAATGAATTTTTAGGCAATGAAGAAATCCGACTATCCAGATCAAACCTGGATCCATGCATGCTATTGTTGGCAAAATGTGTCTGCAGTTGTCTGGATCCACAGATAATACCTCCTTCTCCCTGTCTATATAGCATGCGATAGTCTGCTATGGCAAATCATTGCTTAGTGTGGCCAACAGAAGTGATTCTGTGATTTTTGGTGTCTAACCTATTTTGAGCGAGACTGAGAAAAAAACCCAATATATCCAAAACAGGTTATCAATTACTACTGATATCTGTCATAGTTATTTTGTTTTAATTATCTTTACTAAATTTTACAACTTTATTTTACACACACACATTTCTGGATCACAGGATAAGGTCTACATAGCGATGGCTATTGTGTAAAAATGTACAAGCATAGTATGATGTACCTTAACCAAAATATATAACTGTGCTTCATGCAGGAGGAAAGAGACAGAGGAACTTTCCTGTGCTGGTTTAGGTGTAGATATTGGGCAACTCTTGCTGTGCTCCTGAAACAGCGATTCATAGCCTTTTCTCATTGCATTAGCCACACTTCTATCATACATACGACAATTTTTTCAACGGTTCAGTGTAATGGTACTCCGTATGCTAAACTGTCTCCCCTCTTCCATTTACATCAAGTTCAATGTTACACTTTTAATCTTCAAAGCTCTGTTAGTATGGCCTTAGGCTACTTCAGTGATTGCCTGCCACAGAATGATGTGACTTTTCCAGGCAGTGGTTTAGGAAATATGGAATTTTAAAGCACAAGGATGAGTCTCAGTAGAGTAGAAACTGAATTCAGAATTTTCTCTGTGTACCTGGAACTCATTTAAAGAAGAAATGAAAGTGACTTCTATAGCCTCCAGAACTAAATGCCAAGGCTCAAATCTTTACTCTTTCCTTTTCAACATTTATATCTTATTTGGGCAGGAATTATCTAGAACATTCCAGCAGCAACACTGCTATAGAAAATGTTTTGGGAGTTTTTTGTTTGTTTAATTTCTGAACTTTAAGACTTACTGTTTCTTTTAAATTTGTATCACTTTCCAAATACATAGGCATAGAAGAGCTTCACACAGGAATGGAAATTATGGAATTCAGCTCTCTTGTAATTACTGACAAAGCTGAGAAGGATTTCTAGGACTGCTTATCTCTACAGATCTAGTCCTGACAGAATAATTAAAAAAAAAACAAACAGAATTAACTAAAGGTAATGTTATCATTAAAGAAAGCTGGGCAGATCATACATATAATACAGATTATCATTGTAAAGGCAACAGTATTAAACCTTGGTTCATATAAAGCTATTCCAGGTAACCATATTAAATACATTTTTGAACCTTTGAGGTCCTTGCTTAGTAATTTATGTTAAAGCTGAAGAAATTAATGACTATTTAAGGAAGATTTGGCTAGAAAATGAAGATTGTCATATATCATATATTCCATCTTTTTCTAGAAAACAGGTGGTATTAACATAGTTTAAACACCCCTGAAAGAGGTTATAGTAGAGTATCTGATATAAAATTGTTATTTACAGGAGTTTTAAGTTACATTGGGAGAAATAAGCTGAACAAGACATGGTGCAATTGATGCAGGGATGATTCTCATAAAAATGTAGCAAAAGGTGAATACCACAGAACTTATTTATATCCTCGTCTACAGAATGATCCCTGATTTTCTGTAAGAGTCAATGGAAGAAATAAAGAGTGGACTCAATCATTGGAGAACATTATGTTCAGACTCCCCTACCGTAGAGGTTGCACAGACATTTTGCACTACTATGCTGCTTATTCCACCAGGATTAGACGTAACTTCGACCTTCATTTCAGCCACTGGGTTCAAATAAGGCCTTGCCGAGCATCTAAAATTTGGCTGCTTAGTTATCAAGTCCACAAGCAGCAGCTGACAATACTAAAACCTCTATGACTTAGAGAGGTATCAGGCAGACTTCAACAGGCAGTCAGTTAAGGCAGTGAGGACAGGGTGTCATTCTGTAGGTTGTGTATTACATCAAGTGGGTCCTTGTACAGCTCAGCGTTGGTGGGTTTGGGGTAGCCAAAATTAGATCATGAAAGAGGTCATAACTGCCTCTCCCAACAATATACCTCCAAGAGCATAATGGATCATTTGCAGTCAAACAGCTAGCTTTATTTATAGTGTTTATGTGGCACAAAAAAGAACCACTAACATAAAAATTATTTCCTCAGGAAATATTGAAGAAGGAAAATAATTTCAAGATAATGAATGAATACTGTGGTGTTAATCTATGCTCTTTTTTACCACTAAGTAGCAATGTGATTAAAGAAATTAGAGTTAATTAAAGGTAAAATGTTTCTCCTGTAAATTGTTTCATGCATCTGATAGTGTGAGACATGCCACTCAGAGACTATTTCACCCATAAAGCCTTCATGTTTATAGCCTGCATATAACATTTGTAACCATCTGTCTAATATGTTTGGGTATTACTAAACAGAACTCATCAGAAGAGTTACTTTTACTTGAATTAATGTCCATTGGTTTTGTAAACTGTCTGTTGCTAAACTCTGACTTGGGCTGATGAATGCCAGGACAGTTATTCCTTAAACCAGCACTACACCTATGAATTCAATGAACAAGGCAAGTCTTCTGTTTCCATCACTGTAAGTTTGTCTGATCAGAGCAGCCCTGAGTCAGATCAAACAGGCTGGTATTAATGTCATTCTTTCTGGTCAGTTAGTTAGTGTTGAATGAGTCTAGGGAAGGCGAGAATGGGATGTGATTAATTTTTTTATAACATATATAACAACAAAGTAGGTGAAATCTGTTACCAGAATTCTTTAGCTTGCATGTATTAGACTAATATATGAGTCCCTGGGTAAAGTCAGTGTGTGCATCTTTGTGGTGTATTTTGTTTTTTCGCTGCTCCATAGACTTTCTGGTACAGAAGTTTAAGAAAATAGAATGACTGTCTTGGGTCAGGTTAAGCATAATACAAAAGCAAAAGGCTCACCCCTCCACCAGCTGCACAGCAATGCTTTCTGTTTTCAGACAGTTCTACTCTCTAGTCATACCACCAGAAACATAGGAATGCATATTTGGGGAACAGAAATCTTTCTTTTCTGTGACCCACATCATCCACGGAAATAAGAAAAAAGAAAAATATTTTAAAAAAGCAAAAGAAAAGTCTGGAAGATCCCAATGCAGTCATTTAGTACATCTTCTTGTTGCCAAAGAAAGACCAATGGTGCAGTATTTCTAGAGGGACTTTTTCAGCAATCCTGGGTTCAAAATTTAGGAATCATTAATATACTTGTGTCTTAAGTCCCTATCTAGAAATCTGACAAAATTAGACAAAATCAGACAAAATCGTGTGGTATTTAATTAAATGTTCTTGCCTGCCTGTAAACAGTGAATTAACTGGCTTAAGAAAGAACTGTCAAAGGCAAAAAAACCCCAACCCCAACCCCAAAACCCCCCACAATTGAAAACAGGAAAATTCACAGGATAATATTCAATAGCTAAATCTCTTTTCCCCAAATGTATTCATAACTTGTCTCTGATTTATTGGTAAAACTGCTCCTGAATTACTCATGCCACGTGATTGATTTCTGCCTCTTACCCCTATGTTCTCGTTCTATTTTGGATTGTTAACTCTTAGATTTTTACTGTTTTTAACTCTTTCATTGTAGCAAGACCTCACCAAGCTGCAACTGCCTCATTAATGTGTTTCAGAGTCACGCTTGTTCTTTCACAACTGCTCTGCTAAAAGCAGTTATTTTCAGTTATTGATGTTCTACAATAAATGTCTTCCATAAAACTTGGTCATACGCAGCAAGAGATTTCATTTTATTAAAGTTAAAAATAAATCTGCATGGGGTTTTCCAGGTCAGTTTGATCAACATAAATGCTGTTACGAAGTTTTAAATTTTTTTTAATTATTATTATTAAAACAAATGAAAAAATAAAAACCCAAACCACTTGCATATCAAATTATACTAAATATATATTAATGGATCATAATACATAAAGCACAAGGTTGTAAGCATGTCACGCTTCGTGGTATTCTTTCCAGCTCATTTTAAGCAAATATCCAATGAATATTCGCTTTTCTGTGGAGGAATGATGCAGGAATTGATGCAAAGTGATAGATGCAGCTAATCTCATCCTGAGCTGAATTGGCAAAAGCCTATCCATCAGGACAAGGAAAGTGATTCCCTCTATTCCACATTTTTGGGGCCATGTCTGGAGTGCTGCATCCAGTTTGGGGCCTCCCAAAGCAAAAGACATAATCAACAAAATGGAGGGCCTCCAGTGGAGGCCCACCAAGATAATTGAGGGACCAGTGCACAGGATGTATGGAGAGGTTGAGGGAACGGTTTTTGTTTAGTCTAGAAAAGAAAACACGCAAGGAGAATAACACTGCAGTTATCTACTGTCTAAAGGAGAGGTTATGCAGAAGAATGGCTCCTATTTGGGTATAACAAAAGGACACAACTCAAAGTTTCATCAACAGAAATCCCAAGTGACTATAAAGAAAAAAAACTGTCAATAAAATGGCTAAGCCCTGTAGCAGGTTGCCAAGAGGTTGCAGAGTCTTCACCCTTGGAGATATTTAAAACTTGTCTAGACACAAGCCTGAGCAACCTGGTCTGACTTTGAAATTATCACTACTTTGGGCAGGAGATTGGACTAGATGACGTATAAATTTCCCTTCAAACTGAAATTGTGCTATATTTCTAGAAGTCTATTTATTCCTTGATTTAGGGTCTGCTTGTGTAAATCCCTGTGATACAGGAGTTCCCAAAGAAAGTACTGGTGTTGATTTTACACTGTGAAAGGAAAGGATGCCAGGTATAATATTTTTGATCATCAACTCATCCAAGACTAAAACACAGATTATATCAAATGCTGTGTTTATATATAACCAAACTCTTAGAAACAATTTCTGTTTTGTTTGGATCCTGGGAGGGTACTTGTATTGCTTTTATGAATCAAGACCCTCAGTGGCTGTCCACCATCTACATAGACAAGTTAAAATGTTTCCTTAAAGACATTTCATGCCTCAGTGTGTTTGGATAAGGGAAGGGCCAATGTTCATTCATTCCTAAATTCCATTTTTTCCCTTACAGCAATTTTATTCCTTGATGAAAAATTCTATTTGCTGTACTGTACTTAAAAGCCCCAACTGTGATGTCTTTTTCCACCACAGAAAAAACATGTCGATGTCAGATACTCCCAACACATTTAGGATTTTTAGCTATTCATGGTTGTCATGGCTGGCTAACGCAGAAGGTCAGATCTGAATTTAAACTGAGGAAATTAAGTGAATAGATGTATTTAAAATGTACTGGACTAGACTAGATATACTCTGTCTTGTCTCTGATATTTTGGATATGACCCTATATATAGCCTTTCTTTTGTGAAACATCAGAGTTTGATAAACGGACAATTTAAAAGCATAAGTAATATCCTGTCCTGCCTGCTATGAACACCACAATTAACCTGATTCATGGGACATGAGTGTCATGAAATACATTGTTTGACAAGCACCCTAATTACTTATACTAACAGCAAGTATGAATACTGTAGTTGAAACAGATCTGAACACAATATATCATAAAGTTTGCTGTAGCTTTCTTCACAGAGTTTTCCATTCTTTAAGGGATAAAGAATTTTGTGGAAAACTCTCATTTTTTTCTCTCTTTTTTTTTTTAACCTCAAACCTAATAAAGTTTGAGCTGAATTTGAGATTATGTATTTATACAGAGCTGTGTCTGGAATGGAAAGCATAACTTTGGATTTCAGATACGATACTGAGACAGGTGTCTCAGAAATAAGAGTCAAGATGGTGTGGGTTTTTGTTTGGTTGGTTGGGTTTTTTCAAATACAGTTTCTAATCTTCAGCTGTTTACAATACTGATTGCTACAGACATTTAATTTTCTTTGTAGGTCATTTAAGTCAATACAGCACTCATTTTTCAACTGTCATAATAATCAGTGACTTCGTGTTATTTATGTTGCAGCCTTCTCCCATTCTTTTTCATTCCCTAATGCTTTCTGGACTAAAGAATTTTGTGGTGCCAAAAACCAGATAATAAGAAAACTAGCAAAGGCACCAAACATTTCATTGACTTTTTCAAAAGGGATTTCCTCACCAGTGACATTGTTATTTGAAAGATTGTACTCTCCAGCTCCTCTAATGCTGTACAGTTTTAATACATCATCTCAACTGGGGGCTGACTTCTGAGTAAGTAGTAGACTTTTTGATCTTTTAGCTACTCAGTGACCCATGAGAACAATTTTGTGGTTTCAGTCCACTTCTTTGTTTGCCAATATCTTTATCATTAAAACAAACAAAAAAAGTTAATAGCTGAACTTAGTCCACAGGAATGGGTCTGAATTGGCCCTGAGAATACACTGCAGTCAATTATGCTTATTTATTATTTATGTCACAGTGTACCCAAAATGTGATATAAAGGCAATTTGCTAACTTTTAAAGAAGAGTCAATGTTTCAAAAAACCCAACAGGTTTCTGAGCAACTAATAAATCATACTGCTAAAGCTTGAGTGAATGAAAGTGTTGCAATAAGATACATTCTGTGATGACTGGTAGAAAGGTTAAATACATTAAATAATTTATTCTGAAAAAAATATTTTATAATTTCTGTCTTTATTATTGTAATCAGACATAATTATATTTAAATTATCTAATTATCGGAATTTAATGACTGGTAACATTTCTTTTCACAGCTAGGGTTATATATTGGTAGATTGAAAGCAGCTAAAATAATAAATATAGAATACATTATGTATAAGGAAGGAACTGAAAATTTTTATCTGTGTAACAGTGTAGGGGGGGAGGGGGGGAGGAAAGGAAAAAAAAAATCTCTGAATATGTGAAACAGGCAGAAATCAAGCCTGGAGAATAATTGGTTAGAGTGGAACTTAGAGGTTAGTACCAAAAATACTCAACTGAAACTGAGAGAAAAAAACAGGTTGAATATTAGCAAAAAAGTTCCTGAAGATAAACTCTAGGAAGATGAACAATCGCTTCCCAGCTGAAGTGAAGAGACTGAAGTTTTACTCTCAGATGATTTTGATGTATATGGACAGAAATATTTCAAGATTTATTACAAGAAGCAGGAGCTTAAATTAAAAATGAAAAAATATAATAATTTAAAAACCCACCAAATTTCAGGAGCAAATATACCTCTGTTTATACAGCTAATTCTAATTCAAGGTATACTGAAGTTAGTCTTACCAGATGTTTACCATAAATATGGTTCATAGTACTGGAGGTTAATATAAGACCCTGTGACAAATCCAACATGTTAGTGATTTGTATTTCTTACTTACACAGTTCTGTGAAACCTTTTCTATCTGAAAATGTATCATAGGTATCACAGATAGTGTATTTCAGCCTCTTAGTTTTAATGTATTAGTTCTTACTAATTACTCTTCCTGAGCTTTTCTCTGTAAAAGAAAGGATTATTATTATTATTTTCAATTTATAGTTAGAGAACTGAGTCACAGAGAAACTGGTATGTCGTCCATGGCAGAGACAAAAACTGTAGTAGTAGTGGAAACTGCAAGAAAATATCTTAAAACCTAGGTTTGTGTTCCACTAACTACTGGAGACCATCTACCATTTCCTGTCTCACTATAAAAAATTGGTTTTGTTTAGTTTAATTGCTAACATTTATTCTTTTCTGTTGTTTTTTATGCATCTTGTCACAATGAACTTTTATGAAAGATGAAAGTTTGCCTCAAAACCATTTTAATTTCTAGTTAAAACTGTTGTCCAGATTTGATGTTACACAAATACTTTGATTGCCTGTCTCTCTCTTTTTTTGAAACCAATAAATATTCTGATGTTTTTTTGTCAACTATAGATGTAACCACAATGCGGGTGTTTCAGTTATGATAAAAAGTAGCAAGAAAGATTGAACTTTGAGTGTGATGAATAAATGACTCTCATAAACCACTTCTTTAATCCCAAAGTGAATGCAAAAAATCAAAATGCTGAACTGATATACAGTTTATGCTTACCTATGTGAGAGCCATGGTGAATACTTCTGAAAAGAGGGTTCACATTGCCCATTCATATCATGCATACACAATGCATTTATGGATGTCATCAGTGGGTTAATTTGAGTTATCTTAATTTTGAGGAAACTAAGATAACTACTTCAGACAGACAAGTTAAAATTGAAGCTTTTAAGCTGGATAAAGTAAAATCTCATAAGGGAAAAACAAACTCTAGATTGTGAGGATATGTAGTGGGGAGCTAGACCTCAGGCAACAAAACACTGAATGCTTTCTCTTTCTTGCAGCCTACATCTCTATCCATTAGTGTTAATCTATCCATTAGTGTTAATCTTTGCATCAGCTTTGATGCATACTATGTCTGGCAGAGTAGTGGCAGAACCAGACATATACCTGCAGGTAATTTACCAACATACATTATGACTGTGGATGACATTCTTGTATCTGCACCCTCCTTTTTTCACCTTTTTTTTCAGTGGGGAGGTTCATGTTTCCGAAAAGGTAAAGCCCATTTTAAACATTTTACAGCACTTCGATTTCCTGTCTTTTTTTTTACACAAGATGGTTCCAGTTCTGACTCCAAAGCAATTTTGAGCATTTCCTGCTAAAAGAGAACTCCCAAAATTTCCTAAAACTAAATCAAGAACTTGCAATAATAGAAGTTTCCATGGATAAAATACCTGATTTTTTTAAAGCAGGTACTGTATGCAAGAATGTGTACATTGTTATGCCTGAATACCTACTTGTATATCAACAGTCAGATGATCAGTTTTGGACCTGTTCTTGGGTATAACTTACCATGCCCATTGTAAACCCTTTACACCACTTGAAGGCATCCCACAGAGCTTGTGAAACTTGTGCTTTTGCATTTTTATGTGATCTGAAGTTCCTACCTGTTAGATTTGGTCATTTTAGTATCAGAAAGGAATTAGAAAATTGTATCCATAAGTAGGTGTCACAAACTTTTTTTAATACTGTGGTGACACTTTTACAAGTTAACCTAAGGTATAAACAAATAAGTGAAGGAGCACACTAAAGAATTCACTGACCCCCTGAATAGATCTTTCTGTAAATTCAAATTCATGAGATAAATGTTCTTGCCCTAGTTTTTTTAAAGTTGCTAATGGCTGGAATAAAGAGATAGGAAATTATGATGCTCCTTAATCATATAACTTAACAAATGTTTAATTAATGCTTACAGTTGTATATCTTATGATTCGTGCTACTGTTGATGGCTTAGGAGCTTCACAGTCACTGGAGTGCTGTATCTTTCTAGAGCAGATATTGCTAATCAGAAGGTGTGTAATAAAATGAGTGAAAGTTTGCTAAAGACAAAACTCTTGCATGGGCATAATCATTTTGGTTTGGGAAGTGAGATTTGAACCCAAATTACTAAAGTAAAAATATTGTTACCAAAAATTTTAATCTACTCCTTTGCCATGCACACGTCTGTGCAATTTATCAAAGAAAAAAAAATCTCACTAATATTCATATTCCAATAAAAATGGATCACAGCAAAAGTAATTGTGAAATATAGTCAGAATTCATCAGGAGTCATCAGAATATGGTACATTAGAAAATAATTGATCTCTTTGTTTCAAGGAAAGAAGAAAAGGATTTTTAATTTTTTTTTTACTGCTATCTGCTCTGATTTCAAAAATTTTCCAAGTTCTTTTTTTCCCCCGAAGTATTTTAGATGGATGGCCTTCTTCGAACAAACAATGAAAATTTACGTTAAATCCATCTTCTTTAATGTAGAAATTAAATAAAGTGTACCCAAAAGGTGTTCTGTTTTGTGTTGGGTTTTTTCACTTCTAGACTTTCAATTTACAAAATTCTATTTTCACAGTTTTGTTATTTAAGAACATACAAAACTGGGAATAGTTCCAACTCACAATGAAGAAATTACTGTTCTTCACTGAAAACAAAGTTGAAACTCTGAGAGCTGTCACATGAAGACTAAATGAGGCCAATTAATTCTGTTTTTTCTAAAAGTGAAAACACTTTAGAACATGAAAAACATGGATTTTACTAATTGGTTTACACCCTGGAGATACACTATTGGCCACAAACACTTACTATGAGGCAATGTGTGGAATGTCACCCACTGCATCTGCACACAATAAACTATTTTTCATTAAGGATAAATTAAATGTTATAAAAACATATAACTGTCTTTAATGGATAAGGCCAAAGATTAATTTATCTGAGTATTCTCCTGCCAGCAGTGGTGACATGCAGATGCCAGGAACAAATTACAGTGTGTGTGTGTATATATATCTCTCTCTCTAAACATATGTAAAACCCCAAGTAAATAGCGATAGTTCTTCACAATATTCTCCCAGCCTCCAAGAACTGACATCTCAGTTACATCCTGAAACAATGGTCATATTTTTGAATTACACAGTCCTTTTTGCTTTCCATGCAGTTTCGCCAGTTGCCCGTTGAGTTCCTGCAGACTTTTAGAACTCCCACATCTTGAGCCAAGGAGCTTTACAACTTAACTACAGACTGTCAAGAAATACTTCCTTTTCTTTTTTCTGAACTTGCTACGTACTACCTTTATCTGATGCTAGTTTATGATTCATAAGGTACAGTGAGCAACTGATCCCTCTTCCCAGCTCCATATCACTATCGATGTTCTCTGGGCCGCTCTTTCTTTTAAGGCTGCTGACTTAGCATTTTCATATATATGTACAATGACTTACATTGATAGTATATGTATCAATGAACACAAACATTAAATATGTGGTGAAGTTTTAGAAATGTAAACAGCAATCTTTTGCAGCAACTAGATCCCCATCCTGCCAAGTTGTCTTTTCTCTTCCAGCCATTTTGTACTCTACAGGAAATGTAAAATGCAATGGTCACCAGAGGATGACATTACAGAAGTAAGCTCTTCATTGGCTCTAACCTGACAGAGATATTCTTTGCCAGTCACTGACCACAGTGCTGTAGAGGGCGGGAGGCATGTTGTCTGTCTGGAGGCCATGAAATAAACCAGAACCTAGGCAAGTTATCATTCCTTTTTTCTGGAGAAACAAGGGGGTCCATTACGACCTTGTGTCATGAGTTGTTATGATTAGCTGTGTTTGTAAGAGGCTTGGTTTTGTTCAGTATGGCCTATGTGTGATCATTTCGTATTTTTGAAGCTAAATTGTCAGTTTTAGGATTTTTGTCCACCTTTCTGTACATGAACAATAATATTTATGCTTTGTACAATTAAGAATGCTGTATAAGGAATGAGAATATTAAATATTTTTTTCTTCTACAAATGAGAGAAGAGAGAATAAAAAGGCGTTTACCAAACAAGACAAAAAGAAGATAAAACAAAAATCAGAACACTTTCTTTAAAAATACCTATATATTTCTTTACTCATGTAAAATTGAATACTTTGAAAGAAAGAGAATGTAAAGAACTTAGGCTCAAACAGTTAAAACAGAGATCTTTAAGCAACTGTGGTGATATCATAAGACTCAAGTTTCTCCTGAACCGAGATGGTTAATCTCACTTAAGATCACCCTTCCTTTCCCTTCCTGGAATGGACCAGAGCCTCACTCCCACACAGACTGTGTAGTTGAGATACCAGTAATCTTGCTATAAAGAATTCAGGTCTGAGCTCTGAAACAGAACTTGTACACAACATAAAATCTTGCTGGCTAATTTCCAACACTTAAAGAGCCTCAAAGCTTTTGATAGGAGCAGCAAAGAACTGACTTGCAGACAGCTAATGATTTGGTTTCCAGACAAGCAAATCCATTTGGGAAATGGCAAACCAACTGTCTTTAAAAGGCTTCCAACAGTGTAGGTCACTATACTATATCTAATGGAAAGGTCATCTCTTAGGAAAGGTTAGAGAACAGTGAGAGCTTTCTACTTTTTAAATTCAGATCATTCCATTGAAATGGGCTGCAAGATGAATGGAAAGAGATGGTTCAGCCACACAGCTGCATATCCTGACTGCCTGGCTTATCAAGAGAGTGAGGAGGTTTAGCACAGAAAGACATATGAACTGGGACAAAAGAGATATAAACATCAGTACAAAATGCATATTTTACTGTTGCTGAAAAAACAGCAATTGAGGCTGGCTGCCTGATAGTGCCAACACACAGTCAGCAAAATGTTTTCTTTAAGTTAGATGTGCAGGAATTATTATTAAAAGAAAGAGCATGATTTCTACTAGAGACATTTTAAATGTTCCTATTTTAATTGCACCCAGTCCAGAGTTCATCCCACACATCTCCCTACTTTTTGCCCTGTCCCCAAAAAGTCAGAAAAGCTGTCTTTTTGCTAAGGCTAAAGGATTAAAAAAAAAAACCCAAACACCCATGAATACTAATTTGACTCTGCATAGTCTAGAGCAATTTCTGCCTTCCAGCAGCTATGCAATTAAAATGTGAATCTCCCTATATATTCCAGGTCCAGAAAATCTTATGGCCTTGTATCAGATGATAAAATAAAAATGGACAAAATCCATGGAAATATGATATGCATTCAGATAAGAGCTGCTGCTGAACCTTCATGCATCTCTGTTCTGTTTTGCCAGTGTTCCTATCCAATACCACAGATCATTTTTATTACTTAAGTCTTGCTTCCAGATAGTAAGGGTCATTTCCACATCACACAGAATCCGTTTCTTGAGCTACAGTGGCATTACTTATTTTTTGGTGTTTTTTTTAGAGAGTACTCTGGATGTTTTGACATGCATAGCTCTCATTTTTTTTTCTGATTCACAAGTCATGAACTGCTTTTGCTCAGTATTTCATGGCTTTGGATCTTTGTCTATAAAGTTCTTACATTTTATCTGTGATAATATTAATCCTGTGCAATTCCAGACTAGTGAAATAAAAAGGAGGATCATCTTTTGATGAGAGTATTAAATTATTCTTTGCTACATTCTTTATGATGAAGATTGGTTTATGTCTAATTTTTGCTTGTGAAAGGCAAAAGCAAACCAAAAGGGCTTCACATATTGCAATTCACAAGGCTAGTAACATTTTCTTCAACATTTCAAATTCTAAAAAGAAATAGGCATTTTTCTGTCAGTCGTCATGTGTTTATACTTCAATGTATATTTTGATGAAAAAAGATACTATTTTAAAGCCAATTTTTGAAAAAAAAAAAAAGGAAAAGAAAGAATTCTTTTTAATATCTTATTATGCGCCAAGTCTCAGTCCTAGAAACATGATGCAGCTTGCACCCTGAAGATTCTTCAGGGATGATATGGGATGATAGTTAAAATTAGTTTGAATTGTTTAAAAATCAAAGGCATTTTTAGATTCATTTGCATAATATGCATTCACTGCAAATATTCTATGTTCTTGAGAGTAGGTGACCAGGAGGACTACTGAGTGAGAAAGCTTTTGATTATTTACCACTTAAACATAAGATTTTTCTGCCTTTAAGATCTTTTGCCTTTAAATTGTTATGGTTGCTTCAGACTGAAAAAAAGAAAAAAACAGACTAAAGGCTTTTCACTAAATATTATTGCTAGTGCGAAGTGTGTCAGAAGAGAAAACACATAGTAAATTGGCATAGTTTAACTGATTTTTTCTATGGCCATTTGTACTGAGTGAATAATTTTATAGCAATAATTATTAAAACTTTCTGCTATTTAATCCTTTCATAATACTCACCAGGTTCTGTTATTTAAAATTCATTTTTTTCCAGAGAGAATTTTTTGGGCTGAAAGTTATTTTAATCAAGAAAATTACTTTTGAATTCATAATGGAGAATTCTCATGTAATGGTATTAGGTAAATAAATTATGCATTATTATTTGTATTTCATATATTCATACATATGTAATTTCTTTATGAAAGTAACTGGTATACTTTGAAATTCAAATAGCAGTCTGACTGTAACAGTAATAGCTTGAATTGTGCTGGTTAGTTATGTCATTTTATACACGTGAAATGCAGATTACTATAAGAAATATTATAGGTGAATACAGATTGAAAAATCTCTTCATTGGAAGTAGAGGCATATGAATACTAATTTCTATGAACCTTCACACTAGCATATACCAAACACATAACTATCTAGAGAAAGTACATGTAAAAGAGCTCCAGAATTGAAATGTGAACCTCATTCTTTTAGAGTTGTGCCCACTGTTCAATAAATACTTGTCTCTGCACTCTTCAAGCCAGTGCATTTTCCCACATGAGGTGTGCACACACCTGATATACATTTTAGTCCCTTCATACTCAAGCACTCCTTGTGGATAGAAGTAAATAACTGTCTACATTCTTTAGTTTCAGAGACTTTACTTCCCAACCTTTTGGATTAGGTGTAATGCTTTATTTCAGCTAAATAATTGAGCCAAAACATAAGATCCATCTCTTTCAGTTTCCTTTTTCTTCAGATAATTTCCCAAAGAGATGCCGATGGTGGTTCTTCAGTGTCTTCCTGGAGAAATGTGGTTCCTTTAAGTTGTTATGCAAACCTGTCTTTGCACTAAGTTTTCTTGAAATTATAGTATTACTCATGAGCTATCATTTCCCCCTGAGTCTATTCAATCCTGTATCGTATGGGTTTGAACTGTAACTGGGGAAAAAGGGAGGGAAGGGAGAATACATATCTTTCATGTCAAATATTTATACTGTTACTTACATTTGCCATATTCCTTTGGATATTTTTGAATATTATTGGCAGTGATAGCAAAGGGATTGGGGAATAGGTATGTCAGTATAAGATTGTATTTAGTCCTTACTGCTTCAGCCATAACTGTAAGCATTAGCTGATGGTTTGTCTCACAGTATCATTGTTTCAGCAGCTTTCTGCATCTAGTTTCTTGGTCACTATTGATTCTTTTCTTCCTTGTCAGCACTATGGATTAAGCCTTTGCTCTGCATTATTCTTTAAGAATCAATATGTAACTTTATGAAAAGATTTAAGTATTTGGTTTAAGTTTTGTGATCTAAGCTGTGGACGTGGCTTTATGTTATGAAACTATTTCTTTTTTTCTTCAGTAGGTTTCAGTATGGATTATCTATCATTGCTGCTATTACTGCTTCATGATGCTAGAAAACTGAATTCCAGAAGTTCATCTTAAAGTCTTCTCTTATGCCTGGAGGTTTTTACCTCTGTACTTTGAATGAGACAGTTCACACTAAAAAAAGGATTCCTTTAGTATTTAATTGTCTGTTACTGTTTCCCCCAAATGTTTTTCAATTAATTGAAAAGTATTGAATCGTATGTTTACTTTTTTGAGGGGAGGCAAGAATATACTAAAGCATTTGCAGGCTTGAGTTAAACAAGATATTAAGTGCCATCTTTGCCAAGACGTCTAGATGTGTGAAGTACAGTGTATAGTATTAAAAAAAACAACCCCAAACCAACCAACAAACAAGTTATGTGAAAACATAATACATGGACACGCTCACAGTGCCACAGTCTTTAACTAAAGTTTTCTTTGTTCTGTTTTGGATGGAGCAGGACTCAGTCTCTCAATGAAGCACCCCAGTAAGGCAGCTCAGGCTGAGGAGTACAGCAGGAAGGCAGCAAGCAACTCCAGTGAACAAACGATGTAGAAGCTGCAAACTTATTCAGCACCTAGAACACACAGGAGACTAGAAAAACCCATCTCCTTGACTGGAACAGCCTTCATGGCTTAGGCTTTCCCACATTGCTTTTGAACTGGGCCTCAGCATCGATCAGGAGATCAGTGCCCTGTGGGGCTTGACACCTGCTTTATGCTCAGTGAACCCTTAGCTGCCTGTTGGTGAGCTCTCCTTTTCCACTAAAGCATTGAATAAAACAGGCTGGTTTCAATCCATGTTAACCTTCAGTTTGACTTAAGTTAATCTGCTTTAGTGAACATTGCAATGGCCTGGGAGTACGCACTTGATCAGCCGCTGTTGCTCAGCTGAGGGTGTAGTCACTTCTGAAACTGTCCAAAACAATCACAAACAGGTGCAGGGACACATCGCAAGATAATTACACCTTTGAACAGTAACAAATATTCATGTCATGCTAAGTAGCATCACAGGCCTCGCTAGTGTTCCAAAGGTGAAAGGTTTCATCTGCCATTACCTTCCCCTACATTCCAGCTAATCCCTGTTATTTCTGCTTGTGTAAAAGTGACTCTCTGCACTGAAATGTCACATATAGGAATGCCGCCATAATTTCAGAGAACAATGACATTTGAATGCAAATGAACTGGCATTTAAAGGGCTTGAAGTGTTATTTGTAGAAGACTGTTTCAGGCAGCATATAAGGAAGTCCACGCTCCTGGAAATTAGTCAATCAAAACCCAGTAAACTAGCTAGGCCATTGAGACAGTGCTTGTATGATGTTCAGTACAAAGAATTACTAGGATAGACTTTGCAAGGTTAAGGAGTCTCCTATATAAAGTCCAATCTCCTATATACAACAGCTTAATCTAGTTGAGGCACTGGATCTTAAGCGATAACACGCTCAATAACCTCTCCTTTCAAAGATGCTCTGCCAAGCTTGGGTAAGTCTCAGTCAACAGGGGAAGTTAGAAATTTATATTTAGGCAACCATGTCCCATTATTGATCCTTTGTGCTCAGTCTCAGAGACTCAAATGGCTCAGTTTCCCATGGAGAAAAGAAACCTTACCTGACCTTATAAAAGTATTAGAATAAACTATGCTGCAACACTGATCAGCAACTCAGTAATGCTGCAATCAGACATATATTAGATATCCAAGATTTCAAACAAACAGAGCTGTTTGAAAAATTATTATCATTTTTCTTCAGGAAATTTCCCCTTTTTTTGGTTAAAAACCTCACAATTATTTTGGTTTGGAAAATGCAATCATGAAGTTTATGGTAGTTATGGAAGGAAATTGGGGAAGCTTGCACTTCCAATATACTGTGCATGCTGTGTTTACTGATGACACAATATTTTCTATGAGATGCCATAGTTTCTCTCCTGAACAAGGAGAGCCAGTGATAGGAGTCTGATATGTGTTTCTACTTCGTGACCAATAAAAGAGAACGGGAATAAAAGACATATAAATGACAGTTCTTATGAGTTACTTTAGGGAAATGCCTAAGTCACAATATATTTACTTGAATGTTTGCATGCACCTCAGACTTTTCCTCAGTTATATGTACAGAATATATACTTGCTATTAATCTTTAATGTTTAGAAAATTAATTTGCATATATCTAGCAGATACAAAATTTATTAAAATAATTTGTACTCGCTTTTTTAAAACCTGACCTTTTATTCTTAAAGAGTTTTTATCAGATAAATGATTCTATATTAGTGACTATCCTACAGAGTTTAAGGCAGTCCTTAATTTATGGGCTCAACTTAACCACAGAGTGAATTATTGTAACAAGGGATTATTCTCTGCAGCTGAACAAGATACTGTGCTTTCTACAGTTTTCATTATTCCCTTGCTAATGCTGAGGAATTCCTTTTTCTGATGTGTTAGTGCCTTCCATTTTGTATTTCAGGTTAGACATAGAACATTAGTTTTCTTTCTAATGTGAATTTTAAATTAATATTATATTTTACATTATGAAAGGAAATGTTTCTGTAACACAAAGATTTTTTAAAAATCATTTTAATTATCAAATGCATATACCACAAAGAATGGAAGTCCACACTTCTTGCTATGCTTTTGTTCTCTTATTGGCATATGAAAAGTCAGGATTAGCGTTGCAGACCTGTCATACTCACTTGTAGTATGTGAACTATAGGTCAAACCCAGAAGTGCAGCTCAAGGAGAGAGAACAAAAGAAAGTCAGGGTCCATTCTGAACCTAGAAAAGTAGATTATTTTTTATTTCAGATCTTCTGCCATACTTTTTAATTTAATTTACAATATTGTACTTGGAACTTAATGAGAAATATGTATTTCTCATTAACTGCTTTCCTTAAGGACAAGAAGGCTTCTAAATGAACCATGCCAAGGACTGGAGTAAACTTTAACCACTACAGGGCACTTGTAGTTAGTTTATGTTCCTGGGCCATGGCACACTTGTGAATTATACTAGAACCTTCAACTGTAATCATGTCTAGTTCACATTTCCAAGGTGAAGTGAGATCCTGGACCTCATTAAAACTGCAGCTTAGAACTGCACAAAAAGCTGGGAGATCTCTATCAGTACCAAGTCTGCTAAATTGACCTAATGTTTAGTTTGAAACTAGAACAAGACCCTAAAGCCTGGATCAGGCTATATAACACCTGTAACTATCTGTAACTACCAAAAAAACCCCCTGAACTTCACTCTAGGGCTTTTCCTAGGTACCAGCTTCTTCCTACTGCATTAAAAAAACAAACAACCCCAAACAAAAAAAACACCATTATATCAGGACACACAAAAAAATTGAGAGAAGAAAGGACAAATCTTCACTAGCATCTCAACTCTTAATTTCCTCTGGGCGTGTTACACATGTAACCTTAAACTAACATACCTACCAAGGCTCCACAGCTCAGGCTTATGGAAATTCATCACCTTAAAAACCATTTTTATTACAAGGAGAATTACATAATTGGTTATGATGGGGCAGTGAGGCTGATGCCATCAGGCCTGGAAGAGGCATGAACGCGGTGATGCCAGGGTGCTCCATCTCCCCAGCCCAGAGGTCCCTCAGTGGCCAGGGAGCGCACCCACCTCGCTCCCCGCTGCTCTCCCTGGCCACGGCCACAGACCTGACATCGGCAGTCTGGCAACAGGTCTGGTTTCTCGTGCTGCTCCTGCTGCAGCAAACAGCACTCGGCTGCCGGACTGGTACCGCATCAGGTACAATTCTGCACGCCCTCTTGTTGCCTTTCCTCTTTCTCGGCCTTTCTTTTCACCACCCTTGCTCTCCCCTTTCTCTGCCCAAATAAACAACCTTCCCTAATTAATTTTTCTCCCTTGGTGCCAGCTGTGATACACCTGAAGCCAAATTTATTATTTCTGATAATGTTACCTAGGTAGTCTCTGCCACCTATGCCAGTGCTGCTATGATGAGCCAGGTGCTGCTGGCCTTTCAAGGCTGTGCTCCCAAAAGGTGCCCAGAGTTTCCCTTCAGTTTTCTGTGAAGTTTGACTGCTTCTTATTCAGCTCCCTCTTTAAGCATCTGTGAGGTCTGGTCGTGCTTCATGACAGGATTTGTAACTTTTGTCAGCTTCTCACACGATTTCTTATGTCATGTCCAGTAGTTTTCCATGTCCTGCTCAGTTCTCTTAACCTCAGGCCAGGAGAAAGGTCTTGTCATTTGCCTGCAACCCTAACGTGTCAAACCTGCACTGAAACCAAGTTTATGTACTGAAAAGTATCCGCTGTCTTTCTTTATGTCAGCTTAGGTAAATGGATTTAGAAAATGATGTAGTTAAACTGGTGTGACTTCCACGTGTACAGATGCTCTGAGAAAAAGATACGCAGGTACTACCTAAAGAGATTCATCTCTGCTGCACTAATGCTTATTTATATACAGGTGATTTTTAGAATAGTGAATAAATCTTCTATCTCCTCAAATTTATCCTATCTATGCAATGAATAATTATTAGTAACCATTAATCTATAATAACAATAATTTATAAGCTACATGAAAAATGGCAGAAATTCATATTTTTATTTTATACTATAACTTGAAGAAGGAATGAAGGCTGAAACTAAACCATTTCCAGAATGTTGAGTTTTTTTCTTGATCCTGTGGGTAACCTGAAAAGCCATATATAAAAAATATCTGTGCTGACTTCAGTAAATATAAATACTGTGATAGTTCAGGCATTAACTGATGAAATTGGTTGAAAATATTACTACTTTTATCGGTAGCTAAATCTTTTATGTTGTGGGGAGGTGCAGTGTTTAAACAGCTTAAAAACTATGCTTGAACTAGCAAAATGGATCTGTTTGAAAGAAGACTGCTGACTGTACAGTAAAGTATGCTAACTCTCTTGAAATGACATGCATTAGTCCTACATGCGTACCTTCTCATGTTCCTTCTAGTACAGACATCTCCTGAGAATACTTTCCAATTGCTTTCCCAGAAGCACAAAGATGCTGCATTAAGGTGTGGTAACAAGGGAGCAGAGTCCACCTCCAACCTTCATTAGATAGGTTGTGACTTTTCTTTTATTAATATAAATTGCTTCATTATAAGAGATCATCTAATTATTTCTGAATTCACAAGAGGATATTCAAATAGCCCGAAGGGAGATTTAGATTTCAGACTTTGCGGGAGAGAGATGGACATTTGAGACAGTTGTCAGGGAGCCTTTTATTGTAGATAGCCTGAAAATTTTGATAGCTCTGAAATTAAAACTCACCAGATATTGACAAAAAAAAAAAAAGAAAAAAAAAGGAAATAAAAGAACCTCCAAACAAGATATATGTGTAAAACTTTGTGTTAGATAATCATAGTGCTTAGAATTGCATTCATCTAACCATCAGGGGTTTGTAACAGAGTTATAAATATTTTATGGGATTTTTAATAATAAAAAAATCCTTAATGGATATGATATAGGGTGAGTGCACTACTACTTGAAAGCTCTGATGTATGGAAACTCCAGCAGCTTTGAGCTGAATCAATAAATCTCACAAGTTTGTGTTATGATGCCTTAGTATCTGGTCATCTACCATCCATTTCCGAAAAAAGAAAAACTATAATAAAAGCATTGGGCTGTGGTTTTGTTCAGAAACTAAAACACTCAAAGAGCTTAGGAGTAGGACAATGTAAATAACTGATTATTTCTGTGAAGCCAAATAATTTATAGAATTACTTATTCTTTTTTTTAATGAAGTGCAGAAAATGCAGTACTCCCCAGCATGGGGAAGATAAAAATTCAATGTCCATATATACACAACAGGTTTAAACCGAAACCTTCCACAAGGACCACTGAGTTACAAAGTACCTGAGACCTGTGCCTTCTCCTTGTTGACACTGTTCATATATTTTTTCAAAGTAAGACATGTACATGAAAAATCTGGCACTCAGTCATTCCATCTCCTTCCCTTTAAAAAGAGAATCATCAATACAGGCACTTCCTTCTCTTTGCTTGTGGGCTCTCAGTGACTATAAAATTATTTAAATGCAAAGCAGAGTAGCCCTAACCAAAGGTTCTGCAGAAGTTCTGATTCACAGCAGTGGGTGGCCTGGCCTCTCAATTAACAGGGAGATTAAAATCTGTGTCCTGAAATGGATTGTGTCCATTTAAACTTTGTCAGCCTGTTCACACCTTAGAATTATTAGGCAGAAAGAGAACATCTCTTTACTGCATCCAGCAGTCGCAGCTGATACTGTTGGGCAAATTTCCCCTGCATTTGCAAGTTATTTCAGAAAAATAAAAAAGTGAAACTTTTTGATGACTTTATTATTTCATTGCTTTCCTTATCATTCCTTTCCCTCCAACTTTTGTCACCAGCGCTCTCTGATGATATTTTATTGCAAAAAATTAGTATGTGTACATTTATCTACTTCTTTATAAATTATTAAATAGGCAATGTTTCCATTTGGAAAGCACAGAAAAAAAATTTGAATACAAAGAAAAATATTACTGAAGGTAAAAATAACTTTTAATAATAACTACCAAACCCCTTAGTTCCCATTGTTCTTGTAATTCTGCTTCTATTAAACCAGAGCTTAAACTATAATTTGTCATTGAACAAAAATTTAGGAGGCATGTTAGAAGTTTTGAAGATCTTGTGGTATTGTAGATTAGAAATAAGTGAAAGCTGGGTGGGAAAGAGCTACTGTGTGTAAATTAAGAATTAAGCAGTTGAGGGTTGGCCTGATTTTTATTTCTAATTAGTCAGTGCTTTTCTAGTTTCCTGGAATTGACTGGGTCCATTTCTCCATCTTTAGGAGAGCCTTTATGCATAACATTTTCTTTAAAAGAATTCCTTTCCCAACATCTTATATACTTAACATGGTACAAAATTGCTCTGGTCAGTAGGATCTGCATTTGTAATGTGTCAAGGGAAAAAACTCTTTTTTATATTCAGAGTTTCAAAGAAAGGTTTGATTTTGTTTTTAAAATACAGACTGCTTCAGGGAAGCTGCAGATCCAGGGGTAGAATCTCAGTACAGCTGAAGCTACAGGAATTTTACAGCTGACATCAATGAAATTATGGTTTAATTTCTCATTTTCAATTTGGTTCTTTTCAAGCATCTGTGTGTGCTTAATTATGTGTGAAAATACTCAGACTGTATGAGAGAGTAAAATTTTGGATGGGCACATGGCCAATTAATATAAGATTCTTTATAACTATCACCTGACATTAATGACAAGTAACTTTAGTGCAATACATCTTGCCTAATTTTATTGATTTCAGAATATGTTCCACATGATTAAGGACTGCAGACTGGGCTCAGATATCTTACAGTCTCTTCATCTTCTTTGTACATAGAGTGTGGATTTTAAATGTTACACCTCTGGGTTTGCAAGACTTTCCATCATTTTTTGTAATTCAAATCTGAAGATTTTGAGAAACAGTTTAATAAATCTAAGAAGAAAGAGAATATGATACTAAAATGTTGTTCTCTAATGATTTTTCTGTGGTATTCTATGTCATTATATGAAGCAACCTAAGCCCTTTCTTAACATTTTGTTTACTGCATAACCCTATGAAGAGGGACTTTTTCCTGGGTCCACATGAACTTTTGAGACTTCAACACAAGTTTTTCATGTCCTTCTGTGGGAACCTACCACCTGACTATCCCACCACCAAACTTCTCAGGTAATTGCCACCTAAAATATTCTTCAAAACAAATCAGACTGAGTTAGTTAAAATACATTAATTCGTAGTTTGAGTAACCTTGCCTGTTGTTGCCAGACCACCGAGCCCTCCTTCCATGACTGAGCCCAAGAGAGCAATAATCTTCAGCAGAGGGACTAATAAGTAGCTAGTAGGTGTGGTATAACATCTTAGACTGCAGCTGCTGTTTCTAAGTGAACATCTGTCTACAAAATACATATCTTATGTTGAAAGAACTTCAATTCAGTAAATATTGTTGTTGAATATTTTATTCATTCTAGAAAGCTGAGTTCAACTCACAGGTCAATTTACTGAAGTGCCAATACACCAGGCTTTGGTACACTTCACAATTACAATTTCCAGGGCCATGTATTGTACACTTCTAATTCAAAGTAACCATAGAGTAATTAATAATCTATATGCCTCCTAGATCAGGATGGGATTAACTTGAATGTCTGGTGAAGGAAAGCCTTTTTTTGTTTATTTCATGCTATTTTGCATTCCTTTGTATTAAATTTTTCCATATTAATCTGTTTTCTTCAGTCTTTTTAGTAGACTAGTCCTGAACAAGACAAGATTTTTTTCCACCAAAATTCTTTTTTACTTCTGCTGTGCTTTTTAGAAGTAAGTCCTCTGGGTAGCGAATGAGTTATTAGTACTAGTCCGTCTGCTGCACTCTACTCTGTAGAAAAGTTCAGTCCAGAATTTGTAATCAGAATCCTTGCTTCTCCTGAGTACCAAGAGGACCATTGTTCTGCCTCATCAGTCACTACTTGTAAGGATATTAGCTCTGATTTTGAAAACTGTTTGGCTTTTCCAGAACAACTTTTTTTTTTTTTTTTTATTCAACATTTCACCTCTCTGTTTTTCCCTGTCAGTTTCACAGAACTCAAACAAGTCTGTGATGTTTGATTATTCTTTTCCTTTTGTTTTCCACTGTATGATGGGCCCTTTTTTGCAGTTTAATTTTGATAGTAGATGGAATAGGTTGTTGGGTATTTATATTGTATTTCTGTATTGTTTTTAAAATTCAGATGTTAAGGAACTCTTTCATCCAGAAGAATTTTACTGAAAACTGGTATTAATAGTTAAATTTCAAAAATTAATTTAATTTATTCATATATATGTGTGTGTGTATAAATATATATATATAAATGTATGTGTGTGTATGACATATTTTGTATTAGATTAGACAAAAGATTCACCTAGGTCAGTATCCTTTCCTTCAAAAATGAGCCATAGTGTATTTTTAGTGAAAAAAAAAAATCATATGTCATTATATATCAAATAATCATTCCTCTACTACATCTCCTGACCTCCAACAGCATGTAGTTTAAGGACTTTCCTGGATAAGAAATATATCTGGATTATCATGTCTAGAAGCTACTAGAGAATTTGTCCATTATGAACCTGCCCAACTATGGATATATTTTACCTTCCCAACAACCCAAGACCCATACATTCATTATGCATATCTTGAAAAATACATATATTTTTAATTTCCTTGAATACATTGAAATTTATTATCCTTTGTTCTTTTTATGAAAGTTACAGGAAATAGGAACAGGGAATTTGGAGGGTGTATTAAATCTGATAAAAAAATTGCTTGATTCATTGAGCTAAACCAACAGTCCAGAACGAAGCTTTTCCAACCTTGGGCTTTTCTAAATGGAGGTAGACTTCTGAAGCTGTGGTTGTGGTTGCGGTTGCAGATGCCTTTCTTTGAAGAAAGAAACTAATGTTAAGCCGAGTCTAGTTCTTCCATGAAAATGTCATGAATGCTAAACGTTGAATAAACACAAATTACTTCTGCTGTTGCTTTTCTTTTATCAGTTTGCAATTTACATTCCCCTGAAGAACATTCTTTCTCTTGAAGACCAGGTTATCTCTACAAGTTCTAAGAAATCACAATAATGGTGAATTCATTCTTCAGTATGGGCGAAAAGAAGAGAATGACAAACAGAATGAAGCATCTTGTGTCAGGTCATACAAGCATCAGTTCTTCACATACGGTGCAGAAATGCACAGACTATAGCCAGAAGGCACCTCAAAATCTTTGAGGTTCTGGGCCTATGTGAATTTTAAATAGTCCTGTGCTTTTATTGATTTAATGGAAGCTGAAGATTTCATATCAGTTTCAGGTAATGATGTGGACAAAGAAATGGAGCAGAAGCTGATCTCAGCATAGGGAAGCATGCAACATTTGCCCAGCACATCACTTTCACAGAAAGGAGTGGAAGCATTGGTAGTAACTGGTTCAGTATGGCAGTATCTAGTGTGTAAAATTACATTTGGTCAGTTATGTGAGCTTTTTTGGAGACTGTCATATAAAAATGTAACCATCAGCATCCAGATAGCTTGATGATGGAAGTTATATTGATGGATAGATAGATTGGATTAAATTCAAATAAGGAACTCTACCAAGATCATGAATACACTGGGTAGCTGCAGGATACTCAGGACCACTGATGCACAGATGAATTCTTTCACTACAAAAGTTTCTTTACTCACCAAACTCTAAAGTGAAACCGACATCAAGTGACTGAAAACCAGTTACAACTTCTGTCCCAGTTTCTCATTCCCATCCGTGTGCTTATTGCTCCTTCGCAGATAAGATTTGTGTACAGTTTCTGCTGTCTTAACTTCTTCAGTCTTATTCTAATGCACTTGTTTCATCCTCCTAATACAAAGCCCTTTCAGGTCTCATATTAAATAAAATTCATGCAGCTTATTCTTGCTTGATATTGTTTCACAGTTAGTGCTATATTTCACACATTTATTCACTACAATATGAAAGTCTCTTTCTCTCCACATAGCAAACACTATCTGTTGGAGAACCTGATGAATTCATGAAGTAGGAGAGAGCTTCTGTGCCATGACAAAGCTGTAGGACTTTGTATGGACTATATCTGCCCAGCTGCAGATCGTCACAATTGAACCTTGCCTCAATTTATGTCTTGTGTTATATGCAAGACTCTGCTATTTCACATACTGGAAAACAGTTATCTCAAGACTTCTGGGTGCACATAAAGAACTCCACTTAGTCTAAATCACATTTAACTGGAGGCTAAGTCCCAGACAGCAATCCATTCCTTGTACTCCTTGTAGCAGTACGCATACTGCTTGTATGTAGTCCTGTTCTAGCTTCAAAGTTTTGTGAGCCCATAAACATCGTCTTCATCATCTCTTCTATTATGTGAACATGTTTTCAACTAGCAGGTGGATGTGTCTGGTGACTTCTATTTGTTCTCTCAGTTGTCCAGGATAGAAACCTAGCTTTTCTTCTAGTGCCACTTGATTTCCCAGTACTTATGGAGAGAAGACATACTTGCGTTAGGTAGAACAGCATTGTCTCCTAAGGATTTATGTGGCTTCTTCCTTCTCTCCATTGCCAGTATGAAAAAATTAAAGGGTGGAGTTAGGTAGTTTAGGTACTTTCTTTAAAGATAAATGCCTAGAATTGTGTTGAGACACTGTAAATGCTGGAAAAAATTTATTATTTTTTAAGCTGTATCTAAATACAATGGGTTTCAGATATATGCAGCTTGCTGGTATTATTACAATAAAAATAATATGAATAATACATAATAATATGAAAGGATCCAAAGTAAGAGGTTATTCAGAGGTAAATGAGTGGTATTTCTCAATATTAACTCTTCTCTACTTTAAATAGACTGAAGTACAGCGGAAATATTTACAATATTTACAGTGATCAATATTGCTATCCAGGTATCCTATGTTGCTGATGTATATATGGAGTGAAGACATCTTATGTTTAAATACATTAGCTGGAGTTCCAAAAACAGTTAAGATAAAAATATATGGAGTTCCGTACACGTTAATTTACCTCAGATGTCAGCAGACTATGTTGGCCTAGCCAGATTTCAGTACTGCTTTGATTAGACAGCTTATGGCATGTAAAGTGTCTCTGTTTGAACCTGGACTGATTATCACTACACCACACTGCAGACTGCTGTTCTGAAATGTTGTGGGTTTTTGAAGTGTTTGTCTCACCCAAGCTACTGTTTCACTTTCCCAGTAAGCTGGGAGGGAGTATTGTTGCCTCAGTTATACTTTCAGGCTTTCTTCACAGCCGTAACAGGAGGAAATTTATTTACTTTTTAAAACAAACAAGCAACCAAACAAACAATGAGTCTGTAGTGCTAGACAACAACTTTTATTCTTATATGGAAGTCTTAGCTAGCTTCTCCTAAGCTCTGCAAAACAGAACTGGAAAACAGTGGTACCATACCACGTAATATCCTGCACATACTCCAACTTGATCACACAAGGTTACAAACCTCTAATTGAAACTGAGTAAAAAATATGAAGTCATCTGTGACTATATTACTTGGTATTATAGCTTACAATCACAGTAGACATTTGAAACTGCTATGTTCTCATCACTGAAATGGTCTGCCTAAACTTCCCAAATTGGAGTCTTCAATTCAATCTACCTGGACTTGTGCAAAGCATTTGACACTGTCTCGCACAACATCCTCGTCTCTAAATTGGAGAGACATGGATTTGACAGATGGACCACTTGGTGGATGAGGAATTGGCTGGATGGTCACACTCAAGGAGCTGTGGTCAAGGGCTTGATGTCCAAGTGGAGAGCAGTGACAAGTGGTGTTCCTCAGGGGTTGGTGTTGGGACTGGTGCTGTTTAACATCTTTGTTGGCAACACCCTCAGCCAGTTTGCTGATGATGCCAACCTGTGTGGTGCGGTCAACGTGCTGGAGGGAAGGGATGCCATCCAGAGGGACCTTGACAGGCTGGAGAGATGGGTCGTGTGAATTTCATGAAGTTCAACAAGGCCAAGTGCAAGGTACTGTGCCTGGGTTGGGGCAATCCCAAGTACAAGTACAGGCTGGGCGATGACTGCATTGAGAGCAGCCCTGAGGAGAAGGACTTGGGGGTGTTAGTTGACAAGAAGGTCAACATAACTCGGCAATGTGTGCTCACAGCCCAGAAAGCCAACTGTATCCTGGGCTGCATCAAAAGAAGTGTGACCAGCAGGTCGAGGGAGGTGATTCTCCTCCTCTGCTCTGCTCTCATGGGACCCCACCTGGAGTACTATGTTCAGCTCTGGAGCCCCCAACATAAGAAGGACATGGACCTGTTGGAGCAAGTCCAGAGGAGGGCCATGAAGATGATCAGAGGGCTGAAGCACCTTTCCTATGAGGACAGTCTGACAGTTGGGGTTGTTCAGCCTGGAGAAGAGAAGGCTCTGGGGAGACCTTATAGCAACCTTCCAGTACCTAAAGAGGGCCTACAAGAAAGCTGGAGAGAGATTTTTTACAAGGGCATGTAGTGATAGGACAAGGGGTAATGGCTTTAAACTGAAAGAGGGTAGATTTAGATTAGATGTAAGGAAGAAGTTCTTCCCTGTGAGGGTGGTGAGGCACTGGAACAGGTTGCCCAGAGAGGTTGTGGATGTCCCCTCCCTGGCAGTGTTCAAGGCCAGGTTGGATGGGGCTTTGAGCAACCTGGTCTAGTGGAAGGTGTCCCTGCCCATGGCAGGGGGGTTGGAACTAGGTGATCTTTAAGGTCCCTTCCAACCCAAGCCATTCTATGATTCTATGATTCAAGTATCACCAAAATATTGTATTTTCAAAATGCAGCTGAAAAGTATAAGTTCCAGACTCATTTGTCCTAGTTTAAGGGATAAAATTTTAAAATCTGACTGAGCTAGGACTGAAAAGATGTTTATGTTGAAATAAAAGTAAAACTTTGACTGTTATTTTCACGTGGCTCTCACTAACCAAAACAACTTAGTTGTATACAGATGAGTAGGAAGTTGCTGAATTCTAGACCATCAGGGTACTTTATAAACTGTGATATGAGTCTGATTAGTTATATGAAAATATCAGAGTCACTGAACATTGCCAGGATGAAAATCTCAATTAAACCTTTAGCATCCTCAGTATTTCTGGTTTCCCATCTGGGTGATTGCACTCATAATGTAGGGCAAGATTCATATATTATTAACTAATTAATTAGTTTCTACCATATGTGAAAACCTTTGGCATGAAACATCTCCCTAGCTATTAAAGGTGACTAAAAGTACAGATAAAGGACAAAGGGGAAGAGTACTCAAAGTGAGAATCACACTCTCACTTACCTTTGTCATAATTGTAGCTCATATCAAGTTCAATTTTCATGAGTAGTACGCAATGAAACATCCATATAGTACAACGTGGAAAGTTCCCTGTGGGCTTAAATTTACTGCTACCTTTTATATTCACTTTCAAAAGAAGTCAAGCATAAAATTTACTCATGTAGGTCCCTTTGCACCCATTATAGGCAGAGGGCAGGGATCACATTTAGCTCTTGGTTACACATGTGCAAGGTTTCTGACTTCAGTAGAATTTCATATGTGAATATGAAATAAAAATGTGTCTCAATGTACTTCACTTTCTCTACCTTCTCTGTGAAGAAAAGCAGGCATACAGAGTTAGTTTTGCAGGTTACACAAATAAAGATTCATTTGAACAGCAATTGGCGCTCTGCATGGAGAACAACTTGCACCCTAAACCAACAAATCTTATGTTTCAAACCCTGTTAAAAATAATACTTGAAGTGGCCTGATAGCTTGTGATAGATACCATGTGGTACTTTTTATTAGTGCATTAAAACTTTTCACCTTATCAAAATATTCCAAAAACCTTCCAAATTGTTTGAAATCCTGGTTTAGGACACTAGCTTTATTTTTATACAGCTTTATCTCTACAGAAACTGGAATGACAAAAATCTATATAACTGTGCAAAACTTCATAGAAGTGTTATATACAAACTCTGCCTGTACAGGGAGTGCTCACTCATTGCAAATGTATGCAAAGTGTTAAGACAGACTAGAACTGTTTGCCCTAAGAGAGAAATGGAACTTTATACCTGTGCTCAAACAATTAGGCAGGATTGGCATCCTCATTACAACCTCTTTGGAGCAGGTGGTCTGTGCAAGGCATGGAGTATATTGAAAGTTGATTCCTTCTTAACACAAGCAAAGCAATATGCAGAAGTGATAACTGAGTCATACTACTCTGTGGTCGATACAATTTATTCAAGGTACTATGTTAGAAGCAGTATCTGAAATCTCAGACTCATGTGGAGTTTGCTAATACAGAAGTGGATTGTACAAATTGGAGCTTTGTAGGTAAAAACGAAGATAAAGCTGAAGTCTTTGAAAAACTTACCCTTAGCATTATTCTACCAATGCCTTTTCTTGTTCTACTAAAATGAAAATAACTCCTAATCAGCAGTGAGTACAATTGGAAATTTTCATTTAAAACTTCTGGTTATTGCTAAATGGCTTTTTATCACAAATGAGATATTTCATTTTAAAAAGATGTGGGTTCTTTTCAGCTTAATCTTTCCTTGAGAAAAAGCTGACAGAAATACAAAATAACCTTTCTGATATATTTATTAATATTAGAGCCAGCTTTGAAAGTGGAGGATTTCAAACTCAGTCCTAGTAAAGTAAATTCTGAAGATGTTAAAAAAAAAAAAAAATCATTCAAGTATAGAATTCACAAAATGAAAAAAAATGGTGACAAGTTGAATTTTTCAATGAAAGAGACTTTCAATTTGTTCAGGCAGCTTTACTTTTTTTTCTGAAAAGCAGAAAATACATTGGCATTAAAAGCAAGTGATCTATATAAACTTTGCTTCCTGATTATTAAAAGAACCACAGATCACATTGGAAAAAGTATAGCAAAGCAGGAAAACCTATCACTTCCCATGTGTTTCAGGAGCCTCCAGGGGTTTATTGCCCTTTCTGAAAACACCATACTCAAGAATAACTTGATAAATAAACTCCTGTCTGGATATCATTGCCTTAAAAATTAAGTTGCTTTGCAGACCTGATACCCTTTAGGGCTCAAATTTATAGAACTTTTTTTTCTGAACAGTTATAAACATTTATAATATTATATTGCAAAATACTTGTCCAAACAATTGTAGTATTAACTGTATGGAAAACAAGAAGCAGGATGTCATAAAGCTGACAGAGAAAGAAAAAGCATGTAGATATTTATCTTAGCTTTAGACAACGTACAAAAAACTTACAAAGAGAATGTTTTGGTTTTCTTAATACTGGACATGTCTGTGAAGCATGTGTTGCATTTTTTTCACTTGCAACCAAGGTAATTGTTTCTTAGTGCATTTGTGCACTCTCCAGCTAAATAAACCAGTACATTACATATAGTTGAATGTTTAGACTGTGTTCAAACTTAAGCTCTTAAATTTAAGGCACTCTCAACCCCTTAAATCCACATAAACAGGGAAATGTTGAAGGTATAACTTGTAGTAGATATCTAACTCCACTAAATCTCACTGAGGATTAGGTATCTAGGTGTCATGTGAGGTTTTAAAAAATGTCCCCTTAGGCTCCTGAATTAAAGCACTCTGAGTTTCAGACAGGGTGAGAACTTGCAGCTCTCATTTAATAAACTATTTTCTTTAAACTATCCCTACATCTTTTTGCACATTTTTCCTCTATGACACTATCCTTTACGTTGACCTCCATTTATATCATTATCATCAAGGGGTGTTTTGAATTTCTGACATGTTTAAAAAGTGAGGTTAAATAACAGTTTAGATAGTTAGAAAAGGTAAAGAGTACAAAATGAAAACAGTCAAGGAACAGGCCTTCTCAATTCTGCAAGTAGGACTGGTGTAATACCTAAATATATGTAAATAATAAATAAATAAATAAATACATAAAATATGAATAAATTTGGTGCTATAATAGTGTTTTAGGTGGCCAGACAACCTGTTAGTCAGAATAAGATTTTTGAAACTGTTTCTTCCTTTAGCCCTTCAGAAATACCAGGAAGAACAGACTTCAGTTGAGTTACTCCTCCTCTTGCTTCTGTGGCGGAACTGCACAAATTGTTTCAGGAAAGAAATCTTCAGTTTATAAGGACTGTAGGACATTGCTAGCTCCTGAAACAAAGAAAATGAGGCTCCTGCCCACATGAGACCATAACATTTATTTTTAAAGTGACTGTATTATTTACTAAATTTACACACTCATATTTAAAAATAGATTGGCAGTATTGAAATTCTCTTGATTCAAAGAAGGCATTGCCCATGGTTTAACCATTGCAATCGCTGTTCATCTCTTTATAGAATCTAGGCTATTCCCAGGTCATTTTTGAATTAGGTGCTTTTCAAATTAACAGCACCAATGAAAAGTAATGAGAGCTTTATCCCCTTTTCAGTGGTTACATAGAAAGCAGGAAGAATTTTAATGCAGCCGTAAATTGAAGACTAGAAATAAAAATTTCCCATGCTGCTCTATGCCAATAACAAGCAGTCAGTATATAGACATGAACTTTGTAGCTGTAAGAACAAAATGTAATTATGTTATATCTCAATGCTAAATTGTATGTGAAATTGGTTTTTAAATTAATATAAATATAGAAACAATACGTAAGTTTATAGCCTATACTGGTGATATCAGAAACCAAATGAGATAATAGATCTTATCAACCAAAGATGAAATATTTAGTTCCACCCACATTTGAAATATTATTCTCTTCTATTCACTTGATAGGGAACAAAGACCAAGTAACAATTTATTTTGTGTTTGGAATTATTCTTTTTTTGCCCTGAGCTGGCATATTGCTTAATCTTGGCTCTTCCACGAAGAAGTGCATACCTTAAAATACAATCAAAACTAGCCTTTGTCCATGACAAATAAGATATGCAGAATAATTTCATTTTGTCTAAGTTTATTGGAAAACAGGCTGCAGAACTGATTCTAATTTCTGTGAGAAAATGCCATTGAATTGGGGCAAAAATCTAACTTTTTTTTTCTTCCAGGAAGAATGAAACTCTGCAATTTCATTTTGGAAAAACAAGTGAGTGGGTTTTTTTGTGTAGCTAAAGAGGAATCCCTCCCTTTAGCCCATGGATCTCACTCACTGAGCTGGATGCCAGGACCACTGGCTCTGTAAGTTGGCCTGAAAGATATGTCTGAGTCTTTCCCTAAAGGCTTTCATTCTAAAGACACTTCCATTTCCTAAATGAAAGACACCCCAACTGAAATATTCTGAACAATTTAGTGTTGAAGACTGACAGCGACCTTCTGATTCATGCAAATGATAAAGCCAGTGCAACATAAGGAATGAAATCCAACACAGGCAAGTGATTCCACTGTAATTCAATTTAGAACAGAAAGAATCACCTGCAAGGTTGTAACAGCAGTTTATTCTCCATGTGCCCCTGGCACTGTGGCTAATAGTATCCCTTCTGGTTAACAACAGTGGCAGAAGGTGGAAAGAAGAGGGGAATTTGTGCACAAATTCTGGATTATTCAGCATTATTCTAAGGCCAGGTGATTTCATATAGACACCTCAGTAGTCATTGCACAGCAACAAAATTGTCTTTCTACACTATTCTTTAATTCTAGTTAGCTAGTAAATACTTGATTTAGAAAACACTGGTTGAAATTCTGTGGTTTCTGTCATGCAGGAGGTTAGGCTAAGGAAATATAATGGTTATTCTGGCCTGGAAATCTATAAATCCATAAAAATCCATAAAAATTGGATTAGATGAAAACTGATGACCTAGAGCTAAAAGATCCTATGTCCCATTAAATATCTTCTAAAAGAACTGGCCCAGTAAATCAATTTTTTTCCTTGACTTTATTTTTCTCTGGTAATATTAATACCAGAAAAATAAACTTTTGAAAGTTCAAAGATTCAGTGCAGTCAATACAAACAGCTAAGTGCTCAGATGGCTATCTAAAGCTTTTATGAATCTCCACACCCTTGGAGATATATTTTCTTCTTATCATCTCTATTTTTTACTATATTTAATGAAATAATTTTACTGCATTGAGTTTGTTTCTGTCACATGAATTTCAGTGCTGAATTATCACAATTTGTCAAACAACTAAGCAGTTTGACAGAGTAGTGAGAGCTAGCAGAGGAAGAACTATATGTTCCTAAATAAAGCCTCAATTCTTCAAACCTTTAAGCACTTACTTAGCATAAGAGTATGCTTGAATCCAATGATGACAGCAAGACTTCAGCATATATTTATGCAATAAGTTGAACAGCAATATATTTGCTGACCTCCCCTATTATAGTCTTAAGCTTATCTATCTGTAAATGATGAGGAATAGCTAACAGGATACAATATGAGAGAAGATAAAAAATATGGACTTAAAATTAAGGGAGGAAAAAATCAGGCTTTCACAACCCAAACAATGCTCTCTTCCTCACACAAGGGAGCACAGAGACAACTCTCTGCTGTTTGAGCAGTGGTTTCCCAGAATAACCAGAGTGAGTAATTATTTAAGGTAAAGAAATAACTGGGTTTTGGCATGAGTCAAAGAAGCATCCCAGCACTTCTGTATCATGCATATTCACAGCAAACAAGTTAAGGCAGCCTTCCTGGATGTCCTGGACTGAGCACTGGGAAAATTTAGAACAAGTTAAATGAGTATGTTCCTTCCATCCCTAGGTTGTACCTGCTTGATCATGAAGCTTGGAAGGGAGGAGACAGAAAAGTAGTCACCTTTTTAAAATGGATACATGACAATTCAATAAAAGTGCTCAGTAAAATACTGTTTTGATAACACACTGTACACCATTCACTTTCATCTATGCCTTTAACCTTTAAAATACAATATAGTATCATTAGTAATTGATGTGCTTAAAATCACCACCACTTCATGAGAGAGAATTTTGGTTCTGTCTTATCTCTGTAATTCTAGAATGGAAAAAAGACTTAGTATATGGCAAAAGTTGTAAAAGGAAGCTGTGGAAACTCAGAAAATGTAGAAGTCAAATTTCATTTAAGCTATAGATGACCTATAGCTTCTATTTTGTATTGCATATCTGTATCCAATGGATAATCCACTATGAACATCAAACCTTCTCCAAACTCTCTTCCAGTGCCCAAGTAGACTTCCCCACATGGGTCATATTTTCTACATTCTTTGCTCCTGAAACTGTGGCTACATTTGGCTGCACATGTACACGGTGCATTTAAGCCCCACTTTACCAAGCGGTCCAGACTATATTGTATCAGTAGGTGATCCTTTATACTTCTTATCGTTCTTCTGAAAACTCCATCATATTCCTCCCTCCTGATAATTGGTAAAACTGTCAAGTAGTGTCAGGTCAGAAGTCTGTGCACACACAGAAGTTCTACAAAGAAGAAAGAGAACACAATGACATTTTCGTGACTTCTCCAGGAATGTCAAAAGTTCTCTCTAACACAAGAAATATCTTTCTCTTTATGTCTTTTGTCCAGCCAGTATGATATCACACATAGACCAGAAGTTAGATTTTTGCATTTGAGATCCATAATCCTGCTAATTCACAGCTCTTCATAGTTATAATGGAAAGAGAAAAAGATAATGAAATGCAATTTACAGGCAATCAGTCAGTCAGTGAAACTTCACTTCATTCATACAGAATCACCAGACTGGTTCAATTAAACTCAACAGCTTACAGGTGTTCAAAGGATTTTTTTACTTTTTATTCCCCCCCCCCCCCCCCCCCCCTCCTTCTTTTGAGAAGGCAGACATTCTTAATGTCATTATTTCAGGTAGAGGACTTCTTTTGGTAGTCTTAGGTAAAGGAACAATTCTAATATTATAGGAAGACAACTACATTTTTGGTATATTAATTTCTGGGTAGGAAAGAGGGTATGTAGGATTAAATGACTCAAAATACCTTCCAATCCTACTGTACATTATTTCTATTTTTTTCCAATGCATTCTGTAATAGTTATACAATCTACAAAAATAAATAGGAGAATTTGTGGTTAATTCTATACTTTTATCACAGTGTGTAGCAAAGTGAACTAAACAAAAGCTTTCAATATAAATGTACTGTTTATAGGGTAGGAATTTTAATCTGCCTGTTGAGCACATCCAGTGATTAAAAAATATCATGCGGTAGATTTCATTAATCTTTGTATTTTGCATATTGAATAGAGTCTTGGGCCTTCCTTAAAAATAAGAGAAATGTAAAAAAGCTATATTTGTACATAAGCAGAGGGGAAAAATATCATTATTGTTTGCTGTTTGTGAATCTGTTTCTTGATTCTTTAAACACATCATTTGCATTTACATTTTACAATATGGAAAAAACGCCCCATTTTGGCATGCGGAAGGTCATGCAGGGTCTGTTTCTTTCAGGCTTTATAATTTAGATGAGTTTTACTGAGTGAAGACATCCATAGCCAATCAGTCCTCCTAGTCCCCTGTGGCTGCAGATAGAGAGTTCAGGGGAGTGCTGCTCTGTGTGGATACCTGTATCTCTGCTCACAAAAGAGCTGACATTCCTGAGTGATTTCTGTCACAGGCATCTAAAGAGAAGCTGTGATTACCCAGAGGGCAACCGTCCTGTAGTCACACACTACAATGCATAGTCCCCTCTGATTGATGAGTATGATAAGGTGTGTTGGCTGTTGATGATAATGTGCTGCTTAGGCCTTCAACTCTGATATCAGTGAATTAGAAAAGTCACCGTTAGAGCAGAAATTCTGATAGCCTATTTACAGTATTGGCCTTAAGAAAGCACTGTGGAGTCAGCGGGCCTTTACATTTTCCCAAGTATTACTGCAGAATATTGGGTATTTTCTATTCCTTTATGCTAAAAGATGTAAGTGGAGTAGGTCCAGAATGAATTGTCTGAATACAGAGGAAGGGCTGATAGTTTGTATCATCACTGTTTCAACGAGGCAGTGATTATCTATGATCTCTTCCACGCACTTCACTTTTGCTTGTAAAAAAGAATCGCCCCACAGGTGTTTCAGCATGAAGCAATTGTACTCAACCTGGATACTACATGTATGAGTGGAGCAATGTTTTCTTTTCTTTTAAAAGTGTTGACATTGATTTTTTAAATATATGTAATGGAAACCACTCATTATTTTACCCACCTTTTATAAACTACTGCTCATAAACTGCAGAGGCAGCATTCCATAAAATCCATTATGCAGCTACTACAATGCCCCACTGATCTAAAAGTTGCATGCATTTGCAAAACAGATAGAATATATCTTGCTTTTCAGGTTTTCAGAAGTTTAAGAACAAATCCCTCCCTTCTGAAAAAGCCAGAGGTAACTGCAGTTTTAAGTTTTAACCTTTGAGAACCTTTCACATATTATTAAGCTATCAGCTGAAAGTGACATTTCGACACAATCAGTAGATAGTTGTGACATATTAAATACCACCAAGTACCAAGCTTTTCGTTCTCTAGTGCATCCGTGTTTCATTTATATATAAGGTAAAGTACAAACAGAAACTTTGCATGTCATGCATTTTATGCTTTCCAGCATAGCAAAAACTGGAGAAATATTGTTAATGAGAGGTGAGTGCAAGATACTCCTGCATCAGCCTACTCCTGGATTACTTCAGAAACATTCCCTCCACTTCCTATACCAGAAAAGTGAAGACTTTAACTGGCA